>NC_134269.1:40440793-40733293 GCF_031893055.1 Leptodactylus fuscus
CTCGCCCCGCATGTGGATAAGATTTTTTCTGAACAGAATGACATTTACTACAATGAATAAGTGTATTACTTGTAATGAAATTCATGTCAAACAAGCAATGTCAAGTGCATAAAACACATAATAGTATGGAAACAAATGAAATAAGGACACCAGAGATTCTTATTTGTGAGCTCATTCAGACAGGGCAGTAAACAGATAAATCCTTCATTATATACAGTGATACAGCACATACAGGTTCACAGCTGCAAGGCCACACTGTTTAAACAGAAAGCTTCCAGGCACAAAGGAATCATAGAAGGGAAACGATAAAAGACAAGAAAAAAGGTCCTACGGAAATACAAACACATTATATATCAAAAGAGACCCTCAAGCACCCAGCACTGGCAACAATAGCTAGCAAAAGAAAGCAACGTATCTAAACACCCGCATCAAATGCCAGAAATAAAAGCTCCATAGTGATGCTTTATACAGGATCTTGCATCAGACTATACTGCCCTATGTGTATGGTTCTATGCCGAACAAATATTATGCTACTGTAGAGTGCTTCCTTAGCTTTCCTCTAGACTTCATATGTCCAGAGATGAAAGCCATGTGTGACAATATTGTGCCCCTATACGTGTCAATGTGTGGCCACCTGGTGGTTATGTTGGGCATTGTGCATATCCATAGAAGTTATCAAAAATATACAGAACAGTGCACATTCAACATAGGGGGAATTCATCAAAACCAAGATATTGTACGTCAGTCATGATGTCCCCCATGGCAGCGCGGGGGACCTTAATTCATGTCAAGGTGCCTGCCCTCTCATAGGAGTCTAAGAGAACATTTATGCCAGTAAGGAGCCACAAAAGTGGACTACATGATAAAGTATGTGGGCGGCCATATGGGTAAATACATTTGTACTTAGGAATTTTGTGTATTCATGATGTAAGGTGAAGACTTGTGTTGAGGCATGAGCTTAAGGGAACGTGTTGCTACTAAATTAACTATGTTTAAAGATGACCTTTCACCACCCGGGGCACAGGCAGTTCTATATACTGCTAGAAAGCTGACAGTGCGCTGAATTCACGTTCTGTGCCCCCGGTGAAAAGCTATCGGTCCCGGTACCGTAGCTCTTCACTGTCAGAAGGGAGTTCCTGACAGTCAATCAGGAATGCCTTTGCTCACAGCACCACCTATAGCGCTATACTGTGAGAACGGGGAGGAACGCCTAATTCCCCTCCTGATAGTACTTGTCCATAGACGATGACTGGGGAGGCGTTCCTCCCTGCTCTCACAGTACAGTGCTATAGGCGCTGCTGCGAAGAAGGACGTTCCTGACTGGCTATCAGGAACGCCCTTCTGATGGTGAAGAGTAATGGTACCAGCACCGATAGCTCTTCACCTGGGGCACAGATCGTGAAAGCCGACAATGCGCATTTCCGGCTTTCTAGCGGTATACAAAACCGCATGTGCTTCAGATGGTGAAAGGTCCTCATTAAATCATATTTTTATGTTAAACATATTTTTAAGAATTTTTGGTGATTTTTTTAGAAAAATGTTAAAAATTCTGAAAAAAAAATTTAAATTCCAACTATTGCCACTAAACCTAAATAGTTTTCTAGAAATACTTTGTGATCTGAACAGAGGTTATTGCAAACCCGTAGGGGGGGGGGGGGGAGTTGTAAGATTAGCCATGATATTAGCGATTGTCTTATCTACATATACATGAAAGCTGTCATCATCGGTTCTATGACTTGAATGGCACAACAGGGGCCAGTAGCAGGGCCGCCATCAGGAATTTTGGGGCCCCATACAGCCTAAGTGTCTGCCAACCCCCCCCCAACCCCCCCCCCCCCCCCGCCGCCATTTTAAAACTACTTTAATTTGCGGAATACCCATAATGTATTACATTTCCCTTTATTTAGCACCTTTACAAGGCTTAATCAGATTCTATTTGCAGGTACAATCTGCTCCGTGTGACAGCGCCTATAGAGAGCCAACACCATCTATAAGAGCTCTCTTAATAAATCCTCAGGGCTTATTCACATTGCGTTTTTGGCCTCCCTTGCCGGGATACATTGGTAACCAGTCAGAATCAGCTGTCAACTTATCCCTACACGAAGAACTGGCCATTAAAAAAAAGGGGGGCCTGCAGTTCTCTGTGCAGGGATAAGTGGGGAGCTGATTGTGACTGGTTACCAACGTATCCCGGCAAGGGAGGCCAAAAAACGCAATGTGAACACTCCTTTAAAGTGAAAGTCCCACCCCCAAACAGGCTGCTATGTTAGTAACATAGCAGCCTACATCATTATTAATACAAAGCACACATACCTTTGGAGCTAAAAACTTATATATTATATATTATTGCCCCAGTTCCCTCTCCGCAGTGCTGCACACCCGATGCCCCAACAATCCCCCTCCCCCCAACCACCTTCTAACATCTTTCCACTGCCCCCTGTACCCATACCTCCCAACTTTTGAAGAACCAAAAGAGGGACAAAATGTGCAGCGCGCTTTGCGCGCCGCGGCAAATTTAGCCCCACCCACTGTTATGTTGACTCCATCCATTCTCATTAATTTTTCATGTGCCCGCACACAGTATAATCCTCCTACAGTCACCCGTACATTATATGTCCCCCCTCTATCTCTCCCTCAGCTTCATATACACCCTTCATCTGCCCCCAGTTTCATGTCTCCCACCCAATCTCTGCCCCCAGATTCATGTCCGCCCATCCATTTCTGCCACCAGTTTCATGTCCCCCCCTCCATCTCTGCCCCCAGTTTCATGTCCCCTCCATCTCTGTCCTGTTTCATGTCCCCCATCTCTACCCCCAGATTCATGCCCTCCATCTCTGCCCCCCAGATTCATGTCCCTCCATCTCTGCTCCCATATTCATGTCCCTCCATCTCTGCCCCCATTGTCATGCCGTCCTCTCCATCTCTGCCCCCATATTCATGTCCCCTCCATCTCTGCCCCCATATTCATGTCCCTCCATCTCTTACCCCATTGTCATGCCGTCCTCTCCATCTTTGCCCCCATATTCATGTCCCTCCATCTCTGCCCCCATTGTCATGCTGTCCTCTCCATCTCTGCCCCCATATTCATGTCCCTCCATCTCTGCCCCCATTGTCATGCTGTCCTCTCTCTGCCCCCAGTTTCACGTTCCACATTACACTGACTGACTTACCTTCTCCTTCGTTCCCTCGCAGCTCTCTGCGCGCCTCTCTCACTGGCGCACAGTTATAGACGCGATGTGACGTCATCACATCGTGTCTACAAGCCAGTAGCGGAGGCGGCGAAGCGAGGAGCTGACACAGGTCAGCTCCTCGCTTCAGCCGCATATGTGACAGCGAGAGAGGCGCACAGCGGCGAAGCAAGGAGCTGACCTGTGTGACATCGCGTCTAAAAGCCAGTAGCCGGTGGCAGCAGCGAAGCGAGGAGCTGACACAGGTCAGCTCCTCGCTTCAGCCGCATATGTGTCAGCAAGAGAGGCACGCAGCGGCGAAGCGAGGAGCTGACCTGTGTCAGCTCCTTGCTTCAGCCAGGTATGTCTTCAACTCAGATCTGCGTCCTCTGGATGCAGATCTGAGTTGAAATAGGACATACACAATGACTGCTACGGGCGCCAGGGGGCCGGCACACGGTAGCGGGCCAAAACCGGGCCCCCCCATTTTTCAATTTGGCCGGGCCCCTGACGCCAGTACTAGTAGTACTGGCCTATCGGCGGCCCTGGCCAGTAGTCTTCCTCCTCTTCTTCCCTTACAGACGCTCTTAATCTTTTTTTTTCACATGATTGACTCTGCTCTACTCTTTGTTATACCAAATGGAGTACAGTGGAGTCGGTGACATTACAAAGAGTCAGAGTGTCGACATAAGAGGATAAACACAGAAATTTCCAGAATCCCGATGAGCTTTGCAAATCTATTAATTAGAGAATCAGGGATCCGTCATTTATATGAATAAGGATGTGAAATGTCTCGACTCATAATCATTTTAACTTGTAGACTATAAATTAATATTTACCCGATCGGAAGGAAAACCTGCTCTTTTGGATCAATGGGGTGATTGTTACAGATATTCCGTATTGTATAAAATGTCTGCATTAGAGATGAGCGAACAGTAAAATGTTCGAGGTTCGATATTCGTTTCGAGTAGCCCCTCAATATTCGACTACTCGAATCAAATATTGAACCCTATTATAGTCTATGGGGGGAAAATGCTCGTTTCAGGAATAGGCAACGTTCGATCAAATTATACTTAAAAAGTCCACGAGTGAGGGTCGGGCTGGATCCTCCGAGAAGTCTTCTCCGTGCAGCGTCCCCACGACATCTTCCGGCTCTTCATTCACTCTGCCAGGTATCGGGCCTGGGCAGAGCCGACTGCACATGCCCGCACTACAAGCGGACATGCGCAGTCGGCTCTGCCCAGACCCGATGCCTGTCAGAGTGAACGAAGAGCCGGAAGACGCCGCGGGGAAGCTGCACGGAGAAGACTTCTAAAGGTAGGAGAAGAACCAGCATTGATTGGCCGACTGTATAGCATTCGGCCAATCAATGCTGGTTCTGCATCGAACTTTTACATTCGAACAGCAAGTGGTATTCGACCAAGTACGAGTATTTCGAATACCGTAGTATTCGATCAAATACCTACTCGATCGAGTATTACTCGTTCATCTCTAGTCTGCATACAATTAGATCATCTTAACTCACAATATAATTGAACATTAAATAGAATCCTGGTCACGTGACCTCTACATTAGGAGACATAAAGGTTCTTTGGCATATTTTTGGAAAGATTAATACCTGCTATGTCACCATCTCCCCCCTACTCCCACAAGTTCTCCCGCAAACTATGATTAACACCTCATTTCTGTGACATATTAAGAAGTAATTAGCATGTTACGTTCTAGTGGGTGTTATAACAATACATGCAATTGGAACGTATCACTTTCCTAACATGTTACACAGTGCTTTTCCCATACACAAATAAGTAATCTGAAATCTCCTTGGTATCTTCTGATTAACTGCAGAAAGTTCTCCAGGAATCATTAATTTGCTTCTTCGGTAGTACATCTTATTAGCACTTTTTTATTACAGTTAACACTACAAATTAACTTTACTTTGAGGTTTATATGGATGTTGTAATTCCTGAAGAGATGAGATTCCCCTCACAGAATTGTCTCTGCCATAATTCTGATTCTATGGCCGCACTAAATGTGTCGTGTGTAGTTGAGGAGCCTCTACTGAATAGACTTCGCGTTATGTGCTCAAAACAAGGTAAACACAAACAGCAATGGTGGATTAAGAAATATGCAAAGGTCCCCAGCTTTCCCCAAATCGGGATAAGGACTTCAATATCTCAAAACTAGATGGAACGCATTATACATATGTTATTGGTACAGGCTAGCAAACCCCTCACTGGCTGCAGTTCAGATCATAACAGATAGAGATGAGCAAATGTTTAAAAATATTGATTCGACAGCTTCGCCAAATTTTCAGATACTATTCTATTCGATTCGATCCCAATCACAGCCCCAGCAGTGACACCTGAGCGGCAGGACCTCCAACCGGAGTGGATGTTGAGCCCAGGACAGGTGAGTATCAGTATTTTTTTATTTTTAATCATGATGGCACCACGGAGGGGGCCAAGGGGGACATGTACCATGGTGGAGCCCCCATTGAAGCTGTGTGATTCTTTACCACAAATGCGAGGAAATCCATATTCAATACGAATCGATTATTTCCTGAAATTCACATCGAATTCCACTTCGTCATCTCTAATAACAGACCGCCATGACATCATGTTTTTTCAAAGTTAGTTATCTTGTCACTTATCCCAAGATATATCAAGAGGAGTAACGTTAAAGGTAGTCTATTACCGCAACTCAAAATATCTACCCAGTCACACCAATACATGGATGGATGGATGGATAGATAGATAGATAGATAGATAGATAGATAGATAGATAGATAGATTGGGATCATCTGAATCAAACAGTGTTTTACCCTTGTGAATCGGTACCTCTGTTGCCAATATATTGTTTTATTTATTTTTTTGCAAATGAGCTATTTGGTTCAAGAAAGACATTGCCGCTTACCTCTTTGGAGCATTGACAATGTATTTATTCCAAAATGCTCATTTGAACATTGATAAAAACAGATATGTCTTGGCAATGGGGGCACAGAGTGGAAAATACCATTTCATTAAGGTGACCCTAACCTTGTCCTCCTCTGGTCTATCTGTTGGGTTGTGTTGATATGCTGGGTCCTGGTGACTTCCCTTATACACTAACACCATGGCACATTATTTTAACTTAATTCTTTCAATGTCACACAGTTTCAGATTGCAGTCTGCCAGTTGGGTATCCCAGCACTATGGCGAGGGCAGCTTCCTCTCTCATGTCCTGCACTGATATGAGAGTTTGTGTGGTGCAGTGATGGAGAGACGTGTACAGTTCCATCCCTGATTGAGAAAAGTGCTTTGAGGAAGTGGTCAAAGGAGTCTGCTAATGCTGAACAGGGGGGTTCAGCATTAGCAGACTCCTTTGACCACTTCCTCAAAGCACTTTTCTCGATCAGGGATGGAACTGTACACGTCTCTCCATCACTGCACCATCTCATCATTGTCTCATAATCCAAAGTCAGGGGGGACTTTGGATTATGAGACAAAGGCACTTTATAGCAAGATTTTTCTTTTCTTTTAATTTATGAGGTGTGACTTTTGCAAAAGTTGCCAAAAAAGTTGCATTTGAAAATTAGCACTAGGCATAGTCTAAGACTGAGTGTTAGTAGTTGAGCCGGAGCCTCTGTGGCAGTGTGTGGAGGTTGCTGATCCTTTCCTGTCTGGATCTCTGGCCCTCTCCTTCTGGTTGCTTTAGGGGGATGGACCAGAACCTCCACAGTGGCGTGCGGGGGTTTCCGATCCCCTTCTGAGCTGGACAGCGGACTTCCGGGGTAGGGGATCATGTGGTGGCCAAGAGTCTATTTAAGTTGGACTCTTGCTCCAGCTTTCTACTGGCTATTGACCTTCTGATTCTGTTCCGTGGACTCTGCCTTTGCCTCTCAATTTTGTACTCTGCTCCCTCCTGTTGATGACCCCGGCTTGCCTTTAGACCTCTGCTCCATGAACCTATTATTGTACTGCTCTCCTCTCCTGTTACTGACGTGGACTCCTTGACCTCCCTTCCGGATTACCCTTTGTCTTGATGACCCGGCTTTCACGACTATTCTTTGGTACACTGCTGCCATCTACTAGCTACCACCAACTGCTACCTTCTGATTCTTCATTCTTCTTGTCAACTCTAAAAACCTTCTGGTAAGAGATTCCAGTTTCTGGTGTGATTTGTGATGTGATGAGTGTCTGGCTTTCCCTGACCCATAGTGCCCTGCCCGACAGAAGCCTCCAAGCCTATCCCCACCAACAGAGGCTTTGGTGAACATCTCTGAAGGGTCGGGGTTGGCTGTGTTTTGCCATTTTTATCAGTATGTCTGGTACTGGTACTCACTATTCGCTCGGTGCTGCATCTGTATCCATAACACTGAAACAAAATTGATACATGAGTTACTGCTGGAAAATCAGGATTGTCTTTGGACACAGTTCATAGGGTTGAGTGGTTAGGAACCTCATGGGAAATAACTGTAAAGTATATGTGACCCCCAAAACATGATTTGACTATCTTTGGTTTATTACTTACATATTACCTATTATACCCACACAGTATAATGGCTTTAATTTCTTTTAGCATATTACATTCAAGTTCTTATATCAAGTAGCTTAGTGGGTTAGAAAAAAAAAAAAGTTGTATCTCAATGTGGCATTTTTAAGTCTTCAAGCTGTGATTTCTTTAGGCGGAGAAAAGAACAAAAACTTCCTTATCTGAGAAGCTTAGAGTAGTTTCAGCAAATAAAGAACTTATGAATCATTCAGTTTTCTAACTGGCTCTGAATGATTTCCGGATATGAGAAGAAATATTAGTTCACACATTCTTAGTTGTGTATCTGGGCTTATTGAGTCAAGTATTGAAATTGAACATTGAAAAAAAAATTGCTAAGAATTCTTAACTAAGAGAAATAGAGTTAATAGACTCAATACCCTTCATTTTCTATAAGAATTGAAGTGATTTAACACTAAGAATTCTTTGAAGTAGAGGAAAAAAGTAAAAATTGAAATAACATAACATATAACACAAAGGAAGAGACAAAGCAAAAGGAAGGGGAGGATCTGTATACTGTATATTTTAATGAATGGACCAGGATGTACTGTATATAATCAGAACTAAAATATGAGATCTTACAAAAAGGGGCAACTTTTGGCCAGAAAAATTCTACATTCTGGACTTTGTGCTATTGGGAAGGTTATGTTACAGGAGTTGTCCAAGAATTTTTAGACCCAAATAACCTTTTTAGGGCAGGTTCAAATCTGCGCTCGGTCTCCGCTTCGTGGGTTTCCGTCTTCTGCCCGAGAAGCTGGACAGGAGGCATAAACTTGGCAGTCAGTGTCCGCCCCTGAGCCCCCGTGAGCGTCTTTTGGTCTCTGCGGCAAAGCCATTTCTTTCTTTAACCGGACACAAAGTCATTAAAAAAAAACGGTTTTGCCATGGGGAGGCAGAAGGCCACTCACGGGTGGACAGTTTGCAAACCCATTCAAAATTTGCAAAGCGGAGACCGGGTGCAGGTGTGAACCCACCCTTAAGAGGAACAGGCCTCTTAATAATCTCAAGACATCTGTGAACAACTGAAAACAATTAAAAAAAAGGTCACATGACTGCAGAGATGCTATTTCCAAAGCATGCCGGAATCATCAGGAACCTCTGGCCTCTTAATAAATTAGGCGCATGCCCATGAGATAGAATAGGAATCTACATGAGTCAGGAACGGGCACAGATTTACTATATAATTCATTCAAGTTTTCTGGTGTGAGTTATAATGCTCTCTATCCTGCTCCATCCAGAAAGTGGTGAGGGAAGTGTAGAGGAATGTGGTCCAGTTTGGCACAAGATAGGGCTGTGCACCCAAGATATGCCAAATTGCCACCCATCGCTGCCAGAGAACTGGCATAGGTGGGTTGATAAATTTCTCCCAATCTGTCTGTCTGTCTGAGGTCTATGGAACCCTTATAGAGAGATCTACGCGAGTCAGGAACTGGAGTAGATTTCCTACATAACTCAGATTTACGATATAACTCACTCAAGTTTTTTGGCATGAGTTATAATAATGCTCTCCATCCTGCTACATCCACATGTATAGAAAGTGGTGAGTGAAGTGTAGAGGAATGTGTACATTTTGGCACAAGATAGGGATGTGCGACCAAGATATGCCACATTGCCACCCATCTACGCCAGAACTCCCTCCCAATGTGTCCATCTGCTGTCTATGGAACCCTTATAGAGCTAGCAAAGCCACTGGTGAGAAAAATCCACCAACTCAACTTTTCGTTACGGAACTAAGCCTTTAGAGAACAGAATGAAGTTTTGTTGTTCTTGCTATTATGTTGTGAGATGGTAGATATGGCTGAATCCTCTCTTTTATGCTCTAAACCATAGAATGCTTGGGAACATGTAATGCTCATTCAACAATTGCAGGAGCAGTAGGATGCCAGGTACAAAACCTTCTTTTCGCACTCCTCTTAAGGGGTTTCCTATGTTCCAGCGAGTAATTATGGCTTTTTCTTCTTTCTGGCTTCTATCAAATTTTTCCTGCAGGCCTAATTAAAAAATTCCCACAGAATTTATTTATCTCACTTCTGAAATCCAGCCAGCCTAAACAAAGTACATAAAGGAATAATGTTTATCTGTTTACACATAATATAGGCCTCGGCGTCCTCTCCCACAACCTTTTGCATCGTAAGAGAAAATGCTGATGGTTAGGTCTATAGCACGCATAACCAGGTTACTCACACATGAGAACATTCCAAAAGATGTTTACCACATTGAACGCAACTGGAGAAAAAGTCATGTTTCCGCTAGCTTGGTGTGGGCTCAGAACTGACCTTGGCCTAGTTCCTGATTATGCTCCTACCTAATCCTTTAGACACAATGTCTGGTACTCGTAGTGCTACTCCTGATTCTGATTTGTGACTTGTGCCTAGTCAGTTTTTCTAATGAAGAACTGGTTCTGTTCTTGACCATGTCACAGTCCTATGAGTAAGGGGCCCAATATGTCTTCCCCGAAACGCGTTTCCTAGTCCTGGTAAAAGCCTACCGAACCGTCAATACGTCTCTGAAGGACCTGGAAGGAAAAGAATTTGCACTTGAAAAAGGGCCGTGTCTGGCCTGAAACACATTGTGCTTCCCTGCTACAATAAAGAAACCTTGATTCAATTCCTGGGTGAGCGCTTTCCCTCTCACTGAATCGATTGATTGGGCTTGTCCATTCCATTATAATCTGGGTCTTGTGGGGCAGACCAGAACCTCTGCGGTGGTATGCAGGAGTTTCTGGTTGCTCCCCCTTAGCTGGTCCAGAGACCTCCTGTATTTTAGGCTTGCCAGCTGGCCGGAGCCTATTTAAGATGGGCTCTGGCTCCGGATTGCTGATGGCTATTTAGTGTGCCCTGGTTTCTGGTAGTAAGCATTACTCCTGTTGTTTGATTGCCTCATTTTTCTGACCCATAGCTTTGACTTCTGCCTCTGCCTCCTGACTTTTGTACTGTTCCTACTCCTGTTGATGACTTTGGCTTGCCTTTAGACCTCTGCTCCATGAACCTGATTTTGTGTTGCTCTGCTCTCCTGTTACTGACTCGGCCTGTTTGACCTTACCTCCGGATTACCCTCTGTACTGCGCTGCCCTCACGTTCATGACTGGACGTTCAGGATTGGATGACTACGCTTTGCTACCACCTCCTTTGGCTACCGCCTGCTGCTGCCTTCTGTTTCCTTGGACCTGCCCCTCAACTCTGAAGATCTGCTGGTAAGAGTTCCCAGTTTATGGTTCTGTTGTAATTTGAGGTGCGCTGTGTGTCCGGTGTTCCCTGACCAGTACCTCTCTGCCCGACAGTGCTGCCAAGTCCACTCCCACCATCTGGGGCTCTGGTGAACACCATTTTGGTGTTGGAGTTGATGCATCCCGTGGTGTGTTAAACGCTCATTGCCATGTTTTCCATTTTGATCAGTGTGACTAGTGCTGGTTCTCACAATTGGCTTGGATTTACATCTGCTAACTGAACACAGTGCTACTGCTACCAATCTTTGACTGTTCTTGGGTCTTCAGCCTAGGAATCCTTCAACAGCAAAGTCCACTTTTTCTTCTACGGGTTTAAAGGCAACCCTCCCTTCCCCCAGGAAATTCCTTAGATTCCACGCTCTAGTCTAGATTGTGTCTAACAAATTACACCTTGGAGAGTCCACATAGTGATACGTGACCATAACAGTTGTATATTCATCATAGGTTATTCAAAATCTTACACCACTACAAGAAAAGGACGCCTCTGGTGTACGTTCTTGGGTAAATGACTCAAGGCCTTGAAAAGAAATCACTCTGTTAAATAACTCCAGGCAGAAGAGGTTAGTCTCTCACCAATTTCCTTATCTATACTTTTTTATCTTCACTTCCACACAAGCCTGAACATCGAACAATAACCCGCAAAGCTGGAGTGTTGTGTAAGAAATTATCATAACGTGGAGCCCACAATACCAGTATACATATCAAAGACTGGAATAATTCCCTTTTCATGACTTATTCAGGCAGGAAATTAATTCCTTAAGAAATTCATATTAACAAGGTTTAGTGAGAACGCAGGGTGGACGGGCTTTGTTCTGCACTGAATCCCTTCGCTCATTTTACAGAGACGTGTTAAAGGGTTTTGTAGACGCTGCTTTTACTTCTCATGTCTATTATTGTTTAGATTAAAAAAAAAATCAGTTAGGTTGTTCCTTGTGTTTGCACAGTGGTTATCATTCCTGAAGAGAAGATTATAATTTCATTTGTGTTTAATACGAAGTAATTCTCGCTCTCTCTGTCCCCTACACGTTGACCTCAATTATTCCTATAAATCTGATTAGCCTTGTTGACTTCAATCTTCTCTATAATTAAGGTAGTGAATGAGGAAGCTTGTACCTTTACTTCCCGCAGTGTTCATGAGTTGGTGGAGCTACCAAGAGCCATATGCTTAGTTCCCCTAATAACTTCTGGCAGTATAAAGGGTCCAGTCACTGTCATAGTGCCACAGATCAAATGCCATACAGTATCTATGGTACATTTAATCAGGGTCAACCATATACCTTGCATATGTAGTCTTTTACTAAATATCATATGCAGAAGTTTGTTTGGAGTAAGGTAGGGGCATAACTACTGGGGTAGCTGTAGTAGCCGCCACAGGGCCCAGGACGTTAGGGGGTTCAAGGGCAGCCGCTACCACTGCAGGTTTTTTTTTTTTTTAATAGGCCATTACCAGCTGGAGTTACTCCATCAGTTAACAGGCCCTCCAGCAGTTTACTTACTGATCCTGATTCCTGCTCTCGCCCGTCTGCACTTTCCCTTCTGCAGAGGCTGTGAGCAGCAGCTGGGATTGGTAAGTAAGGTCGCAGGCCTGTAAACCCCACAAACACCACCATTATACTCAAGGGTCTTTTCAGACCTCCCAAGTATAATGATCAGAGGGCTAGGAGAGGTGAGGGAACATAAACACTGTTACTTACCTCTCCTGGGCTCCGTCAGGCTTAGGGGCTACTTGGTGTCACAGATGGCACGTGGGTCGAGCTGGCATCCTTATGCGTCGCAACACAAACCTGGCTCAATTGACGTCTCTTCCAGCATAGAAGATGGCTGACATCAGCAGAGAGTGAGCCAGAGCCCAGGAGAGGTACGAACAGTGTTTTATGTTTATATCCTCTACTGGGTCTCTGATTATTATACTCTGGAATCTGAAAAGACCCCAGAGTATAATAAATATACATGGGTGGTCAACAATGGGGCCTAATATCGTGTGCTAGGGCCACTATGGGATCTGATACTGTGTGCATGGGCCACTATGGAGCATAATACTGTGTGCATGGGCCACTATGGGGCATAATACTGTGTGCAGGGGCCACTATGGGGCATAATACTGTGTGCAAGGGCCACTATGGGGTATAATACTGTGTGCAGGGGCCACTATGGGGCATAATACTGTGTGCTACGGCTACTATGGGACATAATACTGTGTGCAGGGGCCACTATGAGGGATAATACTGTGTGCAGGGGCCACTAGGCAGCATAATACTGTGTGCAAGGGCCACTATGGGGCATACTACTGTGTACAGGGACCACTACGGGCATAATACTGTGTACAGGGGTCACTATGGGGCATAATAGTGTGTGCAGGAATCAGGGCGGGGGTTCAGTAGTTCGGGGTCTTCGGAGGGTGGTTTTTCGGGGGGGGGGGGGTTGGCATGTCAAACGTTTGCCTTGAGACCTCGTCATTCCTAGTTATGCCACAGGAGTAAGGGCAGGAGGTTGGGAGTAATAGCAACTTTGGTCATGGGGGCAAGGATTTCCACCAGATACTCTGATGTTCCTGGTATTCTGGTGTGGTGCTGAAGGGGCCTAAAGAGTATCTGATAGTGGTAATGTTGGGAATACCCTAATTGTAGTAAGACTCCGTGAGCCTGATGATGATTGGAGTACCCAAGATGGTAGGTGCAAGTCAGGGTTTATGAACAAGGTAACTTCCAGTCTTTACTGAAGGATGCAGGACAATCAAACAACTTCAACATATTGGAGGTATTTTTTAGGAGTTTTTCACTGGAACTGGAGCTATGATCTGAGATGGTAGTCACAGTGACAATTATTAGCTCCTTTGCTAGGGCAGTTTTCCTCTTTAACAGTGTGCTATACATCTACAATGTCCAAGCTGCTGAGTAGAGATGAGCGAACACTGTTAGAATCAGCCATTCCGAACAGCACGCTCCCATAGAAATGAATGGAAACACCTGGCACGGCGACCGGCCGCCGGCAAAGTGTACGTACCAGGTGCTTCCATTCATTTCTATGGGAGCGTGCTGTTCGGAACGGCTGATCCGAACAGTGTTCGCTCATCTCTACTGCTGAGTGTAGATCTAAAGTGAGTTGCCTTGTCTGAAATGAGGCAGCGGGAAGGGTTGTAGCTTTGCGATCCATATAATTTATCATTTGCACATGATATCTTCCAGAAAATGATCAGGGAAAATTCCCATCTCTTGACTGCAGAACCACACTTGGACTGTCCTTAAAATGGCTTATATTAGCCTAACCAGGGACTATGGCCTAAGCTGGGAGAGCTGATCCCTACTTACTACTTCTTCCTCACACAGGGAAGAGAAGGCCAACAATTTCCTCTTATACCCCAATAAGAGTTTCCAAATCATGGTTGTACCATCAACTCAGCTTTCAGTTCCACACGTTATACACACGCAATATCATTAACACCATTTTTCACAAATAGATATATGCGTATATTTGTATATTAACCTCTAGCCCTGAGGTACATCTTATACTAATGTGTAGTAAATGTAATTCACTCACCGCGGCATTTTGCTTATTATATTCAGCTGTAGAATTAGACTGTAGATTGAGCTGCCAATTCAGAAACTAGCTGGAAATCACTTGGAAGTCTATGGCAAACTGAATGTTTCGCTGTCACACACACTCTTACATAGAAAACAAGGACTTGTGGCTGGAGTGTGACTCAACAGGTCATTCTGCTAATCACATGACTAGCCAGGGCATTAATCTACAGTAGAGATGAGCGAGTAGTATTCGATCGAGTAGGTATTTGATCAAATACTACGGTAGTCGTAGTTAAACGTAAAAGGCATTTACCACGTGGTATTCGACCGAATACGAGTATTTCAAATACCGTAGTATTCGATCAGATACCTACTCGATCGAATACTACTTGCTCATCTCTAATCTACAGCTAAATAAAGTGAAGGATATCTCTACATTGACTGCATCATTCCTTACACACTAGTATGCCCTGCACTAAATAATAATTAAGATCTCCAAAGATGGGGCAGATATTCCAAACTGTGGCAGACATGTGTGGCTCAATCCCCACCCGCAAGTTTTGCCAATAAATTTGATCATACGGCCATTGGACCGTGCAGGTTGGTTGGGTTTCGGCCATATGTGGCTGCTGCAGTGTAGAGCTCTAAGCTAGTTGTTTTTATGTAGCTAACACTTGAATTAATAAACATTACTAGGTTATTGTATCTGTAAAAACCTCCCTACGATACCTAAAGATGATTCCTACTATATCCACAAATACAGTTTTACAGCATAATGGATAATACAGTAATATATTACAAAAAAAGAACAGATACAAGCTCATAGCAGATAGAAAAGATACTGGGAGTTATAGCAGCTAAAAAGAAAAGAAAGACTTCAGGATCATTTAGTTCTCTGTGCGGAGTGATCTTCACTTAGCCTGATGTTGATTATACAGCCTGACCGTGGTTGGGAGGAAGGATCTCCGATAGCGCTCCTTCTCACATTGATGTGAGGAAATCGGTCACTGACAGTACTGTCCAGTGCTGTCACAGTCTCATACATGGGATAGGAGTTGTTCTCCAGCATGGAGCTCACCACGGACAGTATCCTTCTGTCACCCACTGGGTACAGGGTCCAGGGGGCTCCCCAGGACAGAGCTGCCCCTTCTAACCAGCCTGTCAAGTCTATTTCCGTACCTGGCTGGTATTCTACTCCCCTAGCAGGCCACTCCGAAGAAGATGGCTGATGCTACCACAGATTACATCATACTTGTCAAGCCACGTCTTTATGAAGTTGTTTAGCATGCACCACAGTGTCCCACAGATAGTCACGTCCCTTTTTTTAGTTCTCAGTAAAGGACAGGCCATAAACATGTTCAATGGTGGGTAGAGAGGTGGCCCTCACATGAATCAATTGTTCAGGGCAACTTCCAACGCAATCCAGAGCCATAAGCAGATAGCTTTTATCCATGTATAATGGTTGGACATTGGTCTTGTAGCTCAGCTCTCTTTGAATTCATTTGGAGCTAGTTCATAATTCTAGTACCCACCCTGACACTATACAGGGCATGGAGTACAGTGTATGGTGCAGGTATCGGAATTAACCCTGAATAGCTGATATCTGTAAGGGCAACCTGTTGGTCCCCCACTGTTTAACTATTTAGAGCCTATCCCAAGGATAGGCCATAAATAAAAAATTCCTGTCAACCCCCTTAAGTCATAGTACTCCCCAGATGCCATATTTCATGAAGTCTCATACACCCATTCCTCTGAATAAGTTCAGCTCTTGTCATATAATAAAGTAACTCTCCATATTTTAAAACCATTGTGTTCTAGTTGCTTCATTACAAGCTAAACTCCATTAAAAGAGGATCCTAGAATATGATATTGTATACTCCACATCCTATTTCATGCTAACAGTTTTCCTATTGACCATAGCCCGTTCATGCCATCTGTCTCTTACTCTGTTATGCTTAACTTTATATTTATATACGGTGGTTACTGCAAAAGTATTGGCGCCCCACCCGAATAAGCACAAATGCAGCCTTTATGTCAGTGCTATATGATGCCAGCATTCTACATGCTCTCCGAAAAATACAGCTAGACCAGATGGGCAGCAAGGTGTGACGGTATGGTTTGTGTTTATTTCCGAACCTGCTTCCTTCTGCCGTATCATTCAGTTCCATTGCCTTTTAAGTGGTTCAAGTTCTAATTGATTAAGGTGGACCAATAGAACAGCTGGAGAGACAGCTCTGATCTGCAGACACCTGAGGCACAGATTTCCGGGGTCTTAATCTTGGCAGAACCCAGCCGAGCAGGTTCCTGTATCTCTACACAGAGCTGCAGCCTGCCTTTGAAGTAGTCATTTTAATCTTGCGCTTTCTGAACAAAGTCATAGCCCATATAACAAAGCACGCAAGTCGGTGTTAATCCAAAGAGGCTTCATCAAGAGCAAGGAAACATTACCTGACAAAAAGGACAGATCCCTACTGTGTCTGCCCTATCAAACCTCAAAGATATAAGTGCTTCCACTGTGTTCATAAAGCAAAATGTACCATCTAACACTATAGTTTTACTGCGGCATAAAACACCTGCCCAGAGGCCTCGTAAACACGGTCATTTTTATTTTATTGAAACCTGGACATTTTGTCTGGGACGAGCCAGTGTAATAAAAAAAACAGGACATGATGGTTCATAATTTACTTACATGAGGTAAATAGGAGTTCAGCGTACAATCGGAGAAATGGCCTTTATCATCTATTTGGCACCCCGGTTACACTTGGCAGAATTTGAGACAATGGTCGCCTTCATGACAAAAAATAGAAAAATAGAAAAAAAATTCTGAAAATTGTTTTTAACATGCATGAGATTTAGTATAAAAATTAAGAGTCTTAAGCAGTTGATACTAACTGATAAGGTGAAGACAAATAAGCTTTTGAGACTTCTTAGATCTCTTCATCAGGCCTGGTATCTGTAGTATAGGTACTATATATATTATATGTATATAGGGGTATTGTACATTCAGCTAAAGGAGTTTGCTTGAAGAAGGTTCCTTTAAAATTATTTTTCCCCCTCATGTCTAGTAAGTCTTAGACTAAAGGTCCTTGCACATGTCCATAGGCAATGATCTGTGGGTCGGCGGTAGGACCCATACTAAACTTGTGCATAGGAGTCACTCTGTCATAGTCAATTATGATACAGTCAACTTCTGAGCATCCGGATCTCTACAATAATGAATTACCATTATGTTAGTTTATTACTGTACAGTTGAGCTTTTTTGGGAGTTCCTATGCCATGTTTCCCATGGGCAGTTTGGGAAAAACATCCGACGCGCATCGTTGGGGCTCAATCATGTGCAGGGCCATAAGACTCTGTTCACATCTGTTTCTATGGTTCTTCTGTATCATTGGAATGTTGTATCCATCACTTGACAAGCACCAATGGCACCTGACAGATCGTGAGGAGTATAATAGGGTCACTCAGTTTTCCATTATAGCATTTGTCATTTTTGCTGTACTCTTGACAGAGCCTCCAACACATATGTGAACAGAGCCTAAATTTTAGTGTCGCCATTTGTTATAATATTATTAATAAAAAAAAGTCCCATGCATGTGGCAAAACTGTGTACACAGAGTATTTATGACACGCATATGGAGCCAAAGCTATGGTACTTCTGGACAGTGTTGTCTTCCCCCTTCGAAGCAATGCTTTTAGTAGAGTACACCCTCATAAAAAACATCGGATGAAGCTTGGCATGGTTTGATTTCTCATGATGACAACGTATACATTTAGAGGCTTATTGAGGTATGGTATGGACTAGATCTTGAAGAGTCTTGAATGATTTGTTAAGGCCATGTAAATGGGTACGAATTCTGAAAATTCAGCTGATTCCCCTAGGCCTCATGCACGTGAACACTAAAAACCGGCCATGAAAAACAATGGGATGGGAGAACCAACTGATAACTCTTGCTTTATTTTTTTAAAGGTGCTCTGGCCATCTTGGACTACTGGTGGCTTCATCTAACAAAGTGAAACATTGACTGATTATTGGCTGCGGTTGTGACTGGGCGCTCATAAGAGGCATAGCCTCACCGACCATCACTAGATGCTAAGAATACAGATTATCCATTGGTGGCTCCTTTATGATAAATGTAAGAGAGTGATTTCTATTTTTATATTGCTTTTTCTTCTGTTACAAAAGTAAATCTTAAGTCATGTTGGAAATCTGGATGCAGACAGACAGTGTTCCTCCTGTGTCCGTCACTCTGTTAAACTTTGTTGCTCTCATCCTATGATGGATGAGAACAAACAACATTCACAAAAATAGCATGAGCAAGGGGCCACACGGCGGCTCAGTGGTTAGCACTGCAGCCTTACAGCGCTGGAGCTCTGGTGTTCAAATCCCATCAAGAGCCAAAAAACCATCTGCAAGGAGTTTGTATGCTCTCCCCGTGTTTGCATGGATTTCCATCCCATATTCCAAAAAAGACATACTGATAGGGAAAAACGTACACTGTGATCCCTATATGGGGCTCACAATATATATATATATATATATATATATATATATATATATATATATGTGTGTGTGAACGCCTCCTAAGGTGGTTATAAAAAATCTTTAAAATCCCGCAAAATTTTTAATGACTGACATTTGCAAAAATGTTTAACTATTAGTTGTCTGCACAATTAGATATGGTTATGTTCATGGGCAAATCCTTTAAGTCATTTACATTAGGATGAACAATTTTAGTAAAGCATTTTCTATAGATGCGATACCTGGCAGACTACTAGAGCAAATGAACTATCCAGTATGCGCTTTCTGTAAACTGCAAAGATGTCGGGACCCTTGCTTGCCCCTTGGCAATTGACTTTGCCTCGAAGGAATGGTAGTCTAGTACATGTCCCTGATAATGAATACAGCTCTGATTTTACAGTATATTTAACTGTTACACAATTTTCCTAGTTACTTCCAGCTCCAGCACAATGCACTTATCAAAGCAGCGTCCTGGATGAAGCAGCTGTCCAGAAGCAACTGAGGCCACAAGAACACAGCTGTCTCAATATGGATTTTTGGCTCTCTGTGCTATCATGCTGTACTGGCTCATGTAAGACTATGTTTAATGTACAGCAATAAATATTCTACTATTTTTATCTTTTTGCTGATTTCTTTTATTTGTACTTGCAATATTCCATAAATGTATCTGTTATATACCAGTTTAAGGAAACATTGCTTTGTAAAGTAAATCTCCAGAAATGTTCTAACCATACATTTCTTTAATTGAACAAAACTTTACTTAGAATATTGTTCATGATATACCTCTGTATATTTGATAAGAGTATCTATAAATTAATAATAATAATAATAATAATAATAATTATTATTATTCTTATTATTATTATTATTATTATTATTATTATTTATATAGCACCATTAATTCCATGGTGCTTTACATTTGGGGGTTACATACAATTTGGGGGTTACATACAATACACAGAATATACAGGTAGATATAATACTAACAATGACCGACTGGCACAGTGGGGTAGAGGGCCCTGCCCGCGAGGGCTTACAATCTATGGGATTAAGCTGTACTTAAACTTGTGCCCCTGAATTAATTACAGTTTCTGTTAGGGAATTGCTAGGACAGCAATTCCCCAGTAGCTGTTGAAAACCCTGGGACGGGACACAAGAGACAGTGAGCCCTAAGCTGAAGCCCCCACTGTCCCTTCCTATTGCCAGGCCCTATCCTACGTAATAGGCGGCAACCACGAAGACGGTCTCTTCCTGTATATGTGATACACAAAACGCAGACAAGATGGACAACAACAAAGGGAGGTCAGCTAGCCAAGGGTCAGTAACAGTCGAGCGATGCAGTGCCAAATCAGAGTCCAAAGAATAGTCAGTAGGGAAAGCCAGAGGTCAAGGATTAGAATGCAAGCAAGGATAATGACAGCAAAAAGCAAGTATGCACAAGACAATAGCAAGCACTGGTGTGAATGAGAGCCAAGACTAAATAGGGAGGAAGAACACGCCCCTGGAGTTGACAGGAAGGCAGGCTGTCAATCACAGGGCAAGGCCAGATTAACCATTAGAGGAGCAGAGAAAACTGAAGGTGAAGGAGATGCGTGTGGTGGAAAACCAATTACCAAGGTGAAGGAATAGGGAAGTGTTCAGACAGTGCAAGAAGAACCCAAAGGAATAAATCACTACCGAACACATCTCCTGCGCCGCAGCATGTGGCCGGATGATGATCCCAAAACCAGGATGGGCAATAATGTTACAGTTTCAGAATACAACTGTTCAAATCTGTCCTTTGATTAGTATACAAATTAAGTAAACTGAATTCTATGGCGAGGGGAGAGGGGAGGAAAGGGACTACCAGACAAAGAGCGTGAAGATAATATGCTGGGGCTGCAGCTTCAAGTGAAAGTTTTATCTCACCACAGTGCTGAATAATATTTCACTTGATAATCTAGTGCTATGATGAGATAAATCACTCACTAGATAGTTTAGCAAAGTCTCGTAATCTATTTTTAAAGAACGGAAATATATAACAAAATGCTTTTAGGTCAATACCCCTCAATATGTGTCAAGATGAGATTGTTATCAAGTTTTAAAGACTGTGCACAGTCCCTGGTTATGAATATGGTTGCTTTGTGGAAAAGCTGCTTTTTTGTTACAGATTTTGCTGCATTTTTTCAGTCAAAGCCAGGAATGGGTTAGGTAGAAGGAAGTATAAGTGTTCCCATATATTTCCACTTACCTTTGTAGACACTTCTGGGTTTGGCTCAAAAATTGAAGCAAAATCAGCAACAACAAAAAAAAAAACCAGTTTTTCCTCAACATGAGGCCATAGTGTAAGTCCTAGTAACACAGTAGGAGGATATATTATCTTCAGTCTTTCAGAGTCCTCTCCAGGTACCTTAGAATTGTCAGGTGACTTTTGTATCAAGATTGAAAGATTTAATTTCAAATATTGTTTAAACAAAAGGAAGATCAGATCTCAGCACAGGGGAGAGGGGAAACATTCCCCAGCAATCCTATCCATACCCTTTCCATAAATAGGTGATAAATGTCCAAGTTTAAAATACCCCTTTAGGCTAAGGCCACATGCTGCTAGTTCACAGCAGGGTAGTTTCAGAAGGATTGCCGGTTGTTGTGAACTAGAGTACTAGTGTTGTGAATGGGATTTATAGAAATTCCACACACTAAACAAAAGTATTGGTATAAGTTTCCCGTATTTCAGGTTATAGACACACAGCATATCAAATATTGCTGAGAGTTCGGCCATGGATTTCAACCTTTGCAAGGTAGGAAATGGACCTTGAACCCTGTAGCACAAAGCAGAAGGTTTGACAACGAGACACCACGATGCAAACATGTCACAATTTGGTTGTTGGTGTTTGCTGCAATGCTCTACAGTACTTGCAAAGTGGATGGGATTTTGGATAATCCATCTATACATTGCAGAAAAATATCCACATTGGAAATCCTGTGATTTCAAAACCATCTACATCTCCATTGTATGGGTCCATCAGAGAGCCTGACGCTCGTGTGAGCCTAATATAAGATTTATTAAAAATATGCTAACGCAAAATGTTACCATTAGGTAAAACCACCGTATACACTGACATGCTGAGGATTGAAAATACACAACCTGGGTTACTTTGCGCTGATCCACTATACTAGTACTGTATCACCCATCCTGCCAGTCTTCTAAGACCCATGAATCAACAGAAGGATAGAGATGAGCAAGTAGTACTCGATCGAGTAGGTATTCGATCAAATACTACGGTATACAAAATACTCGTACTCGATCGAGTACCACTTGCTGTTCGAATGTAAAAGTTCGATGCAGAACCAGCATTGATTGGCCGAATGCTATACAGTCAGCCAATCAACGCTGGTTCTTCTCCTACCTTTAGAAGTCTTCTCCGTGCAGCTTCCCTGCGGCGTCTTCTGGCTCTTCATTCACTCTGCCAGGCATGGGGCCTGGGCAGAGCCGACTGCACATGTCCTCTTGTAGTGTGGGCATGCGCAGTCGGCTCTGCCCAGGCCCCATGCCTGGCAGAGTGAATGAAGAGCCGGAAGAGCCGGAAGACGCTGCAAGGAGAAGACTGCACGGAAGATCCAGCCCGACCCTCACTCGTGGACTTGGTAAGTATAATTTGATTGAACGTTGCCTACCCCTGAAACGAGCATTTTCCCCTCATAGACTATAATAGGGTTCAATATTTGATTCGAGTAGTCGAATATTGAGGGGCTACTCGAAACGAATATCGAACCTCGGACATTTTACTGTTCGCTCATCTCTACAGAAGGACATTAGAGATTAACGTTAGTTATATGTTATCTTGAGATAAAAGCTAAAGCCACACAATGAGTGAAAACTGTGTTTTTGTAGCTGTTTTGCACATTTTGATGTGTTTTATGAGCCAAAGCCTAAAGATTTAGCAGAATGAAGATGTGTAAATGCTTCCTATATATTTATTATTCATTGTCTCAGCCATATTCATATCGCCCTTTATTTTCTTCGGTCTTTTGCTTGGTAAATAAAAATATAAAAATTCTCTACCTATATTCCTATGGAGCATTTATAGAAAATATGTCTCTTCCATGACATCATCTTCCAATTTTGACAAAATAAGAAATATAATCCTAATAAAATGAGAAAATGAGAAAGCTTATAGTGTTTGCTGGCGTTCGATGCCAGATCTGGATGTAGACCAATAATCATGGCCACGTTTAGGTTGTATAAGCACAAGGTTCATCCTAGTGCCAGAGGCAGCAGCTGTAAGGCAAAAAGCTGTGGCAAATGTAATTTATTTTTAGAGAACTTCTAAAACCTCAGATAGGCTCTGTAACCCTCAGTGGGAAGACAGTTGCCAGTATAAGTGATGCAAAAAAAGAAGGTTAATTTTCGGATGCATGTGAGTCGATTCATTAAAGCTAAATTGTTAAAGCAGAAAAATTAGAGAAGAGAAATTAGATCAGGACAGATTGCTAACTAAAGAGTTTGGATGTTGCTTGCTGTGGTCCAAGATGTATTAGTGCGCTCGGGGCCAGGACAAGGGATTGTGGTGAGCTAGGAAAACTGTCCCGTCACAAGTCATAAAAGCAATTCAAACTGACTGTGCCATTGGTAGAGGCGAGGGCAGAACTAAATGCCACAAGGTTCCTTCATTTTAACCATGGTTTGCTGTAAAATTCTGCAGTGTTTTCTGAAGAAAACATAATAATAATAATCATAAACCACAGCCGAGCATGTGCCGAAGAGTTGATCATTGGCTCCCCTTCGGCTTTTCCCTGTGCAGTTCTGATTCATTGACAGGACTCTCCTAATACTCACAAATAGGGTTGAGCGATCGGGATCAGAAAAGTTCGGATCCCGATTGGCGATCGAGCAAATTTCACGATCAGGATCGGCTGGATAATGATCAGAAATCGGATTTTAAAATCTCAAGATCGGCTCAACCCTAAAAGTGACTTTTCCCATAGAGAAGCATTGACTAGGGTTGAGTGATCAAGATTGGGAAAGATCGGAATCTGATCGGCAATCGAGCATATTTCATGATTAGGATCGGCTAGAAAATTATTGGAAATCGGATTTTAAAATCGATCCTAAAATCTCAAGATTGTCTCAACCTTAGTCACAAAGGAAGAGACCTTTCCATCTCAAAATTGGAGGATAGTCTGATGACAAGTTCCACCTATAGTAATAGTTTGTAATTGAATGGGTTACATCACGTACCTGGTGGCCAGTGGATACTCTCCTTCTTTGGCTCCAGCTTCCAAGTTACTGATCCACAAGTAAGGGCTTATTCACACATACACATTTCACATATGCATTGAAATGAATGGATACATATGCTAACTGCATTGCTCTCGGATACTATACATACCCTGTTATTTCAATGTGCATATTCAGTCATCCTTTTTTAATGGACTTTGATGTTGCACATTAATTAAAGCCCGTGGCTTAGTGAGAAAAAATGGCTGGCATCCATGTGTCATGGGCAGCATGGTGGCTCAGTGGTTAGCACTGTAGCCTTGTAGCACAGGAGTCCTGGGTTTGAATCCTGAATCCTTCCAAGGGCAACATCTGCATGGAGTTTTTATGTTGCCCCATGTTTGTGTGGGTTTGCTCCAGGTGGTCCAATTTCCTCCCACACTCCAAGGACATACTGATAGGGAACATAGATTGTGAACCCTATATGGGACAGTGATTGTATCTCAGGTTCTGAGATACTAAAAAGATGCTTGATAAGCATCTTAAAATTCTTTAGAAATGCTGCTAACAGTCACAAGCAATGCATATATCTTATATCACACCATGAAATGAATAAAGACCACAGACTAAACCCCAAAATACATAGACCCAAAAAGGTACAAACCCCTAAATTAAATACAGACCGCCGAATGATTCCAGATTGTACCCCAACATACAGACTCAGAAACCCAAACAAATATAGACCCACAGTAAAAATTGTAGCCCCCAATAAATCCACTGAACACATTATAACCCCATTCTAAAATACGGAAACCGAAATATAGACCTCAGACTAGACCACAGAACCCCTAAATTTACACCCAGAAGAGACCCCAAAATAAATGTAGACACAAGACTGTGGTGTAAATGCAGACACCTAAGTAAAAACAGATTCCAGAAAAAAATGTAGACTCTAGACTAGAGATGAGCGAACAGTGTTCTATCGAACTCATGTTCGATCGGATATTAGGCTGTTCGGCATGTTCGAATCGAATCGAACACCGCGTGGTAAAGTGCGCCATTACTCGATTCCCCTCCCACCTTCCCTGGCGCCTTTTTTGCTCCAATAACAGCGCAGGGTAGGTGGGACAGGAACTACGACACCGGTGACGTTGAAAAAAGTAGGCAAAACCCATTGGCTGCTGAAAACATGTGACCCCTAATTTAAAAGAACAGCGCCGCCCAGGTTCGCGTCATTCTGAGCTTGCAATTCACCGGGGACGGAGGTTTCCGTCCAGTTAGCTAGGGCTTAGATTCTGGGTAGGCAGGGACAGGCTAGGATAGGAAGGAGAAGACAACCAACAGCTCTTGTAAGAGCTAAATTCCAGGGAGAAGCTTGTCAGTGTAACGTGGCACTGACGGGCTCAATCGCCGCAACCCAGCTTTCCGCGGATCCTGAATGGAATACACTGACAGTGTATTCCCGTATACCCCATATATACCCCCGATACCCGTTCCAACGGTGTGCCCCCCCACCTTCACCCCAGAAATACCCTGCAAGGCCCCTAGCAATAGAATTGGGGCTATATACACCCACTATTTTTGCTACTGCCATATAGTGCCATTGTCTGACTGGGAATTCAAAGAATATATTGGGGTTATAAATACCCAAATTTCTTGCTACTGGTATATAGTGCCATTGTCTGACTGGGAATTCAAAGAATATATTGGGGTTACAAATACCCTCATTTCTTGCTACTGGTATATAGTGCCATTGTCTGACTGGGAATTCAAAGAATATATTGGGGTTACAAATACCCTCATTTCTTGCTACTGCCATATAGTGCCAGTTTCTGACTGGTAATTCAAAGAATATATTGGGGTTATAAATACCCTCATTTCTTGCTACTGGTATATAGTGCCATTGTCTGACTGGGAATTCAAAGAATATATTGGGGTTATAAATACCCTCATTTCTTGCTACTGGTATATAGTGCCATTGTCTGACTGGGAATTCAAAGAATATATTGGGGTTATAAATACCCTCATTTCTTGCTACTGGTATATAGTGCCATTGTCTGACTGGGAATTCAAAGAATATTTTGGGGTTACAAATACCCTCATTTCTTGCTACTGCCATATAGTGCCAGTTTCTGACTGGTAATTCAAAGAATATATTGGGGTTACGTGCACCTACAATTTTTGCTACTGGTATATAGTGCCAGTTTCTAACTGGGAATTCAAAATGCGCAAGGCTCCCGGAAAGGGACGTGGACGAGGCCGTGGGCGAGGTCGGGGGAATGGTTCTGGGGAGCAAGGTAGCAGTGAAGCCACAGGGCGTCCCGTGCCTACTCCTGTGGGGCAGCAAGCATTGCGCCACTCCACAGTGCCAGGGTTGCTTGCCACATTAACTAAACTGCAGGGTACAAACCTTAGTAGGCCCGAGAACCAGGAACAGGTCTTGCAATGGCTGTCAGAGAACGCTTACAGCACATTGTCCAGCAGCCAGTCAGACTCTGCCTCCTCTCCTCCTATTACCCAACAGTCTTGTCCTCCTTCCTCCCAAAATTCCCAAGCTTCACAGAACAATAACCCCAACTGTCCCTGCTCCCCAGAGCTGTTCTCCGCTCCTTTCATTGTCCCTCAACCTGCCTCTCCACGTCACGATTCCACGAACCTAACAGAGGAGCATCTGTGTCCAGATGCTCAAACACTAGAGTCTCCTCCATCTCCGTTCGATTTGGTGGTGGATGACCAGCAACCCACCCTCATCGACGATGATGTGACGCAGTTGCCGTCAGGGCATCCAGTTGACCGGCGCATTGTGCGGGAGGAGGAGATGAGACAGGAGTTGGAAGAGGAAGTGGTGGATGATGAGGACACTGACCCGACCTGGACAGGGGGGATGTCAAGCGGGGAAAGTAGTGTGGATGTTGAGGCAGGTGCAGCACCAGAAAGGGTAGCTAGAGGCAGAGGCAGAGGTCAGCAGCTTAGGCGAAGCCAGGCCACACCCGGAATCTCCCAAGATGTTCCAGTTCGTACCCAGCCCTGAAAAACTCCCACCTCGAGGGCACGTTTCTCGAAGGTGTGGAGTTTTTTCAAGGAATGCGCCGAGGACAGATATAGTGTTGTCTGCACAATTTGCCTCTCAAAATTGATTAGGGGCTCTGAGAAGAGCAACCTGTCCACCACTTCAATGCGCCGTCATTTGGAATCCAAGCACTGGAATCAGTGGCAGGCAGCAACAGCAGGACAAAGGCCGCCTGCCGTTCACGCCACTGCCACTGCCTCTGCCACTGCCTCTGCCTCTGCCACTGCCACTGCTGACTGTGCTGGCGATGCACTCCAGAGGACGAGCCAGGACACCACTTCATCTGCCTCCGCCACTTTGTTGACTTCTCCCTCATCCTCCCCTGTTCCTGTCTTATCTCCTTCTCCTGCACCATCAAAGGCACCATCAGGCGGCAGAAATACACTGCTAACCACCCACACGCGCAAGCCTTGAACGCCAACATCGCTAAACTGCTTGCCCAGGAGATGTTGGCGTTCCGGCTTGTTGAAACTCCCGCCTTCCTGGACCTGATGGCAACTGCGGCACCTCGCTATGCCGTCCCTAGCCGTCACTACTTCTCCCGGTGTGCCGTCCCCGCCTTGCACCAGCACGTGTCACTCAACATCAGGCGGGCCCTTAGTTCCGCGCTTTGCACAAAGGTCCACTTGACCACCGACGCGTGGACAAGTGCATGCGGACAGGGACGCTACATTTCACTGACGGCACACTGGGTGAATGTAGTTGAGGCTGGGACTGCTACCCAAACTGGCCCGGTGTACCTCGTCTCCCCGTCTAACATTCCTGGCAGGGACACGAGAAGAACACCCCCCTCCTCCTCCTCCGCCACCGCCTCCTCCTCCGCCACCGCCTCCTCCTCCGCTGTTAGATTGACCCCAGCTACGAGTTGGAAACGTTGCAGCACTGGCGTTGGTAGACGTCAGCAGGCTGTGCTGAAGCTGATCAGCTTGGGGGACAGACAGCACACTGCCTCCGAGGTGAGGGATGCCCTCCTCGATGAGACGGCAATATGGTTTGAGCCGCTGCACCTGGGCCCAGGCATGGTCGTTTGTGATAACGGCCGGAACCTGGTAGCAGCTCTGGAGCTTGCCGGACTCCAACATGTTCCATGCCTGGCCCACGTCTTCAACCTAGTGGTGCAACGTTTCCTAAAGAGCTACCCCAATGTTCCAGAGCTACCTGTGAAAGTGCGGCGCATGTGCGCCCTCTTTCGCAAGTCGACAGTAGCCGCTGCTAGCTTAAAATCTCTCCAGCAACGCCTGCATGTGCCACAACACCGGCTTTTGTGCGACGTCCCCACACGCTGGAACTCAACGTTTCAGATGTTGAATAGAGTGGTTGAGCAGCAGAGACCTTTGATGGAATACCAGCTACAAAACCCTAGGGTGCCACAAAGTCAGCTGCCTCAGTTTCACATCCATGAGTGGCCATGGATGAGAGACCTTTGTGACATCCTACGGGTCTTTGAGGAGTCCACAAGGAGGGTGAGCTCTGAGGATGCGATGGTGAGCCTTACAATCCCGCTCTTGTGTGTTCTGAGAGAATCCCTGATTGACATCAGGGATAACTCAGATCACACAGAAGAGTTAGGGATAGCATCCGATCCGTCACAGCTGGAGAGTAGGTCCACACATCTGTCCGCTTCATCACGTTTAATGGAGGAGGAGGAGGAGGAGGAAGAAGAGTTGTCCGATGATGTGATGGTGATACAGGAGGCTTCCGGGCAACTTCGAATTGTCCCATTGTTGCAGCGCGGATGGGTAGACATGGAGGATGAGGAGGAAATGGAGATTGAACTTTCCGGTGGGGCCAGAGGAGTCATGCCAACTAACACTGTGGCAGACATGGCTGAGTTCATGTTGGGGTGCTTTACAACCGACAAGCGTATTGTCAAAATCATGGAGGACAACCAGTACTGGATCTTTGCTATCCTTGACCCCCGGTATAAAAACAACATCTCGTCTTTTATTCCGGTAGAGGGGAGGGCCAATCGCATCAATGCTTGCCACAGGCAATTGGTGCAGAATATGATGGAGATGTTTCCAGCATGTGACGTTGGCGGCAGGGAGGGCAGTTCCTCCAGTAGGCAACCAAGTTCTCACCGGTCCACACAAACGAGGGGCACACTGTCTAAGGTCTGGGACACCTTAATGGCACCCCCTCGCCAAAGTGCCGCCACGGAGGGTCCTAGTGTCACCAGGCGTGAGAAGTATAGGCGCATGTTGCGGGAATACCTTTCCGACCACAGCCCTGTCCTCTCTGACCCCTCTGCGCCCTACACGTATTGGGTGTCGAAGTTGGACCTGTGGCTTGAACTTGCCCTATATGCCTTGGAGGTGCTGTCCTGTCCTGCCGCCAGCGTCCTATCTGAGAGGGTGTTCAGTGCAGCCGGTGGCATCATCACTGACAAGCGCACCCGTCTGTCAGCTGAGAGTGCCGACCGGCTCACTTTGATAAAAATGAACCACCACTGGATAGAGCCTTCATTTTTGGGCCCACCTGTGTAAAGCACCCCAACATGAAACTCCATGTCTGTACTCAACCTCTCCAATTCCTCCGCATCCTCATACTCATCCACCATAAGCATTGCACAATTCTGCTAATACTAGGCTCCCTCCACCCTGATTTCCCCCAACTCTGCTGGTTAGAGGCTCCCTCCACCCTGATTTCCACCAACTCTGCTGGTTAGAGGCTCCCTCCACCCTGCTTTCCCACAACTCTGCTGGTTAGAGGCTCCCTCCACCCTGCTTTCCCACAACTCTGCTGGTTAGAGGCTCCCTCCACCCTGCTTTCCCACAACTCTGCTGGTTAGAGGCTCCCTCCACCCTGATTTCCACCAACTCTGCTGGTTAGAGGCTCCCTCCACCCTGATTTCCACCAACTCTGCTGGTTAGAGGCTCCCTCCACCCTGCTTTCCCACAACTCTGCTGGTTAGAGGCTCCCTCCACCCTGATTTCCACCAACTCTGCTGGTTAGAGGCTCCCTCCACCCTGTTTTCCCACAACTCTGCTGGTTAGAGGCTCCCTCCACCATGAATTGGTCCAAACTGGGCTGTTTAGAGGCTCCCTCCACCATGAATTGGTCCAAACTGGGGTTTTTAGAGGCTCCCTCCACCATGAATTTGCTCAAACTGGGCTGTTTAGAGGCTCCCTCCATCATGAATTGGTCCAAACTGGGGTTTTAGAGGCTCCCTCCACCATGAATTGGTCCAAACTGGGGTTTTTAGAGGCTCCCTCCACCATGAATTTGCCCAAACTGGGCTGTTTAGAGGCTCCCTCCATCATGAATTGGTCCAAACTGGGGTTTTTAGAGGCTCCCTCCACCATGAATTGGTCCAAACTGGGGTTTTTAGAGGCTCCCTCCACCATGAATTGGTCCAAACTGGGGTTTTTAGAGGCTCCCTCCACCATGAATTTGCCCAAACTCTGCTGGTTAGAGGCTCAATCCACGCTGATTTTCAAAACAAATGTTGGTGCCAACCTCAACTTACTACAAGGGCCAAATTCACTGCTGGTGACAAGCTCTCCTCACTGCAAGTGCCAAATACACATGTTTCAAGGTGTTTTCCTACTGTCAGAGAGGTGGTATTGAGTGTGTAAAGTGTGTAGTTGTTAGGCTGTGATGTTGGGGTAATAGAGGGTCTTTGGTGTGTTAGATGCCCCCAGACATGCTTCCCCTGCTGTCCCAGTGTCATTCCAGAGGTGTTGGCATCATTTCCTGGGTTGTCATAGTGGACTTGGTGACCCTCCAGACACGGATTTGGGTTTCCCTCTTAACGAGTATCTGTTCCCCATAGACTATAATGGGGTTTGAAACCCGTTCGAACACACGAACATTGAGCGGCTGTTCGAATCGAATTTCGAACCTCGAACATTTTAGTGTTCGCTCATCTCTACTCTAGACCTCAAAATGAATATAAACCCCCAAAGTAAGTATAGGGTTCAAACCAATCCTCCTCCCAAATTAAATATAGACCCCACAACACAAATCTCAAACTAAACCCCAGAAGTGACCCTTAAATAAATATGTGCCCCAAAATATAGACCCCAGATCATCCCTAAATAAATATATACTCCAGCATAAATATCTCACATTAGACATACCCTCGAATAACTACAAAATCTAAAATAACTAGGACCCCAGATCAGATGCAAAAATAACTATACACCCCTGTAAATAAAAACAGACCCTTATACCCTTGAAATATAGACTCCAGATAACCTAAATAACTACAGACACCAGACCCTATAAAATATAGATTCCAGACCAGACAACCTAGACATACAGTCCTATGAAAAAGTTTGGGCACCCCTATTAATCTTAATCATTTTTTGTTCTAAATATTTTGGTGTTTGCAACAGCCATTTCAGTTTGATATATCTAATAACTGATGGACACAGTAATATTTCAGGATTGAAATGAGGTTTATTGTACTAACAGAAAATGCGCAATATGCATTAAACCAAAATTTGACCGGTGCAAAAGTATGGGCACCCTTATCATTTTATTGATTTGAATTCCCCTAACTACTTTTTACTGACTTACTGAAGCACAAAATTGGTTTTGTAACCTCAGTGAGCTTTGAACTTCATAGCCAGATGTATCCAATCATAAGAAAAGGTATTTAAGGTGGCCAATTGCAAGTTGATCTCCTATTTGAATCTCCTCTGAAGAGTGGCATCATGGGCTACTCAAAACAACTCTCAAATGATCTGAAAACAAAGATTGTTCAACATAGTTGTTCAGGGGAAGGATACAAAAAGTTGTCTCAGAGATTTAACCTGTCAGTTTCCACTGTGAGGAACATAGTAAGGAAATGGAAGACCACAGGGACAGTTCTTGTTAAGCCCAGAAGTGGCAGGCCAAGAAAAATATCAGAAAGGCAGAGAAGAAGAATGGTGAGAACAGTCAAGGACAATCCACAGACCACCTCCAAAGAGCTGCAGCATCATCTTGCTGCAGATGGTGTCACTGTGCATCGGTCAACTATACAGCGCACTTTGCACAAATAGAAGCTGTATGGGAGAGTGATGAGAAAGAAGCCGTTTCTGCACGTACGCCACAAATAGAGTTGCCTGAGGTATGAAAAAGCACATTTGGACAAGGCAGCTTCATTTTGGAAACAAAAATTGAGTTGTTTGGTTATAAAAAAAGGCGTTATGCATGGCGTCCAAAAAGAAACAGCATTCCATGAAAAACACATGCTACCCACTGTAAAATTTGGTGGAGGTTCCATCATGCTTTGGGGCTGTGTGGCCAATGCCGGCATCGGGAATCTTGTTAAAGTTGAGAGTCGCATGGATTCCACTCAGTATCAGCAGATTCTTGAGAATAATGTTCAAGAATCAGTGACGAAGTTGAAGTTACGCCGGGGATGGATATTTCAGCAAGACAATGATCCAAAACACCGCTCCAAATCCTCAGGCATTCATGCAGAGGAACAATTACAATGTTCTGGAATGGCCATCCCAGTCCCCAGACCTGAATATCATTGAACATCTGTGGGATGATTTGAAGCGGGCTGTCCATGCTCGGCGACCATCTAACTTAACTGAACTTGAATTGTTTGTCCAAAATACCTTTATCCAGGATCCAGGAACTGATTAAAAGCTACAGGAAGCGACTAGAGGCTGTTATCTTTGCAAAAGGAGGATCTACTAAATATTAATGTCACTTTTCTGTTGAGGTGCCCATACTTTTGCACCTGTCAAATTTTGGTTTAATGCATATTGCACATTTTCTGTTAGTACAATAAACCTCATTTCAATCCTGAAATATTACTGTGTCCATCAGTTATTAGATATATCAAACTGAAATGGCTGTTATAAACACCAAAATATTTAGAACTAAAAATGATTAAGATTAATAGGGGTGCCCAAACTTTTTCATAGGACTGTAGGCCCCAGACCAGATCTAGTTAAAGGGGTATTCCCACGTCGCATACTCACCAGCCTTCACTGCTGTAAAATCTTCTTTCTTCCTGGTTTCTTGCATCATTTGGTGGGCGGGGTTTCACAGGTAACCTGCCATTTAGCTCTGCCCCCAAATTAGCTTGTGTCTCCGCCCACCACATAGCGTTATCCTATGGGGCGGCTGAAGGGCCTATGATGACATCAAAGGTCCTTAAACACTATACGCACAATATTGGACTTTGAAGTACAGGCAAGAGCAACTCCATTCTGTGTTACATACAGAGACTGCCTGTCTCTGCCATAATGAACACAATTGAATTAGCTAGCCTGATAACTGGGAGAACAGAAGACGAGTTCAGAAATGAAAGCAGCTCCTCTCCCCTATCTGAGAGCAGGAAGCTAGGTCACGTGGTGTAGACACAGGAATAGCTAGAAACACAGGCTCCCGTGCACGTAGCCCCTCCTCCCTCCCCCCTGAGAGCAGCAGATACATCACTTGACTTTTGAGCAGATAAGTCAGGGCTGTGGCCACAATGAATTGAATAAAGTAAGATAGTGGACAAACAAAGCAGTTTTGCTGAAGCAGTGTATTTAGGAAAAGTCTTACATCCACATTAACAAGCAGTATAGATAGGATCCTTGTGATGGGACAACCCCTTTAAATATTATATGTACTTTATACAGGCGTCAGACCAGAACCTAAATACACCTTCTTAAAGTAACTACAAACCCTATACTCCCTAAATACACACCCCTTAAATAATTACAAAAGATGCGCATTTACTCAGTTATTTCATTTTTTGGCAACTTTCCATCTCCCCTCACAGTTGCTTCAGGACCTGCAGACAGCTTAGGATACCATCAAATGTCCTTTATCCTACTAGAAAATAAAATCTACCAATTTCTAAGAGTAGCTGCTGTTACCCAGTGAGCTAAAGGACCTTTGATGTTACGGTATGAAGGTATTGTATGAAGGGATTGTTCCATATATCAGATTCACTGATTTGTTTCAAAGAAAATGGTAATAAAAATATCAACTGTGTCCCCTATCATTGTTATGAGTAGACACCCTAGGTAAGTGTCCACCCTCACCTACCACTCATCATGGCCATGAGTTTGGTTAACCCTAGAATGCGTGACATCAGAAATCTTCATATTAACGTGTTGGGGGCCTTTTAGGCCCCCATGCGAATCACATGGAAAAACACACTTATATAAAACTTCTACAAGTTTATTTTAAAACTGCTAAATAAAATATGACTTCTGGAATTTCTCGGCGGTTTGCCTTGATAGTACCAACAAGTGTAATATCTTTTTGAAGCAGAAAATTGCCTAGTTCAACATTGGTGAAATAATTGTCCATGGTAATGTTTCTACCTGAACTGAATATTGGAACAGCAAGAGTTTTGACAATTTCAGACCCCAGATCCTTCTGTGCTGGTGCACCAACCTCTTTGCCACAGTAGATTATGCCATTTATGCCATAATAACATGCCGAATCACACATCCAGAAGATTTTGATTCCATATTTGGCTGGCTTGCTGGGCATGTATTGTATGAACTTGCAGCGTCCTCTGAACGGTACAAGTTGCTCATATACTGTAACATTAGCACTAGGATTGTAAAGTTTGGTGCAATTTTTGATAAATATGTTCCAAATATAACTGATAGGGGCTAATTTGTCTGTTTCAAACCTCAATGCACGTGTTCGCTTATCATCAAATCGTCATTACTCTATACACAGCTCATTACTGTATTCCAAAGGACCTGAGATGATGTCATGGCCTTACCACTCCCTCCCAAAATCACATGACATCCTCATATGGCATTATCCACACCCTGGCCCTCCCACCAGCATTACTGAGTACAAATAAAGTAACTTGAGACACAAACACTACTGAGAAAATGATAAAATATACATGGGGGCCTAAAAGGCCCCCAACACGTACAGATGTGGTTTTCACCAAAAAAGCATTGTTACACCGAAATGCCTATGAAAAAAAATTATATGAACAACTGGATATTACCAAAAACGACATACTTGAGGATTACCTGGAGTTTCAAAATTCTAACTTAAGTAATTTTGCAGATAATAGCAAAAAAGTAAGCATGGGGGCCTAAAAGGCCCCAAGTTTTTTAGTTTCAAAAAATAAATGCAATTTATTGTATAATGGAAATATATTCAATATTTTCATGAACTTTTTCTATGAATTTGTATAGGTGATAAGTGTATGAATGCCGAGGATCCCAACAAAGGAACCCCTGTCGATTAGAAGAATGGGCATCTCATGTCCCCTATTAGAAAGTAGCTTAATTCTGTTTATAGTTTCAATTGTATGAGACTGATATAGATAACTATACTCCTAGGAATCCCTCTCCAAGCATAAAGTGCAAGCCAGTAAATCCAGCCAACACATGGACCAAGTTTTCTCAGCTGAAATGATCGTGGTAATGTGAGTAACCATTAATTTTAACTGGAGTAGTGACGTACATGCATGACCACTGCTATGCTCAAATGGGGATATAGGACCTCCATTCTCGTGATGTCCCACCAATAAGACATTTGAGTTAAATTTTGTCTGTTTTTACAGTCAATATTACCAACAAATATGATTATAGGTCCATTGAGTAAGTTTTATATGCTGTAAAATGGGCATTAGTTTACAGACTCTTTGTGACCTCCTATGGTCTTATTAGAGTGTCTGATGTTGGGCTAGAAATCTTTTACATCTTTAGACTGCCTAATCTAAGTTTAGACCAACTATCACTGACATTACACCAATGTCCTACAATAAAATGTGACCTAGTTGTAACGTCTCTGCCTGTTCGGGTCACTGCGCCACCCTCTGCTCGCATGCTGTGGTGCAGGAGGCGTGTGCAGTTTAATTTCTTGCTTAGAGTTTTTGGTTGCACTGTGTGAACATGGCTCTATTTCTTTTTTTTTTTTTTTGTAAATCTATTTTTATTGAGTTTTACAAACATTTACAAGTTAAGTAGCAAATACAGAATTGAAAAAGATAAAGAAATTTCTAACATCATGTTAACAAGATATCTGAAATTAACAATAATTGAACATTGAAAAAGTGAGGTAGTCCAGATACACAACAATAGATGGGTTCGAGATCTATTTCCTGAGGAGGAGAGGTATAACCTCTCTAGAGTGCTTTTGAAAATGGAGAACGAGAAAAAAGTTTGGGTAGGGTAGGGAATGGTAAGGGGGTAGGGAAAGAGGGGGGAGGGGGCGCAAGAGTAAGTGTTTATCCTATCATATTCCAGAAAAAAGCATATAGAATAAGTTGCATCAGGGAGTAGAGGGCCTTATGAAATATTTAGTTATCCATCATGAGGCCAGTATTACTGTATTTCAGCCATGGTTTCCAGTTTTTTAAGTAGTCATTATGTTTTCCTTTGGACCAACTGATGAGTTCTTCGAATCTGGCTAATTGGTGGATTGATTCCATCCAGAGCGAGATTGGAGGAGGGTCAGGTTGGAGCCAATACCTGGGTATTAATGCTTTTGCCATTTCAAAGAGTAAAGTTGTCATATCACCTCTTCTGGGGGTGAATTCAGAATGTGGTAGAGATAGCAAAATTAGAGCTGGAGATAAGGGAATGTGTTTTGACGTGATTTCTTTAATTTTGTCAAGGATCTGTGACCAGTATACCTGGATTTTGGGGCATGTCCACCAAATATGAGAAGGAGTCCCTCCTGAAGCTGAACATCTCCAGCAGGTATCGGATTGAGCTAGACCTCTCGACACATGCCAAGAAGGGGTCCGATGCCATCTTGAGAGAGTTTTGAAGTGCATCTCCTGCAGTTTAGTGCAGATTGAGAAACCTTGTGAATTACGCAATATCATTTCGGTGTCCTCATCTGTAAGTGTTATTTTTAGTTCTTTTTCCCATGAAGCGAGATACGCAGGTTTATAAATGCTATTATTTTCTTTTAGCACAGATTTGCACTTCGAAATTTTTCTCATCGACGGGTGTCGGGCTATTATGAGTTTTTCAAAAGTTGTTAGAGGTCTCTTAAGAGTAGCTAAGTCGGGCAATTGAGTTGCACACCATTTGAAGTGTTCATAGTGCAAAAAAGATAGCTTGACGTTAGGTAGGAGGTTCTGAAGTTTATCATAAGAGAGAGGCTTTCCGTTCTCAAAAAGATTATCAATATAGAGGCCTTTGAGTTTATGCCAGAAATCAGGTACACTCCTGATCTCCTTCGTTAACAAATAAGGAAGAGTTTCTGCTGGGTAAACCCTCGAGGGAGGAGGGGCAATCTGATATCTCGTGTTAAGCCATACTTCGCACGGTCCTTTCAATAGAAAGTCCATGTCTTTCGCTCTCAATGATTTAGTTGTCGGGGCCCAGAGCCTACGAGTCAGATTATTACCATGGGCGTACTCAGCCAGATCATGGGTCAAAGAGTTCGGGGCAGGGGCGCTTAATGATAGCCATGTAGACAGCATATTAGCTTTATAGTATAGATTCATGTCTGGTAAATCTATTCCGCCTTTGGTCTTTTGGCATGTCAAAAGGCTGTAAGGCAGCCTAGGAGGTTTGTTTCTCCACAAGAATTTGTTGAAAAGAGTACGTAATGTTTTAAGATATAAGGGTGGCAGCGAGATGGGCAGCATTTGAAATCTATACAGAACTTTCGGAACTATATAAGTTTGGAGTAAATTCTTACGTCCCATCCAGGAGAGCAAAGGTAAGTCATAAGATTTCAAGGAGGTCTTGATTTTATCTAATAAAGTAAGGAAATTTTCCTTGTAAAGGTTATTTAGGTCACTTGTTAGCCTAATACCAAGATATTTAATATAATCTCTCTTCCACTGATATGGAGAATTGTGTTGAGCTTTCTGTTGTATGCTCAATGGGAGGGAGATAACCAATACCTCAGATTTTGTTAAATTTGGCTTGTAGTTGGATAAGTAACCATATCCTTTCAATAAGTCTGTCAAGATTGGGAGACCGATTTCAGGGTTTGTGACGAGGAATAGGACGTCGTCCGCAAAAGCGAGAGATTGGAGGGTTCTGGAGCCAAAAGATAGGCCTTTGATTTGGTCATTTTGCCGTACCTTTTGGAGTAATGTTTCTAATGTCAATATAAATAAAGATGGGGATAGAGGACATCCTTGTCTTGTACCATTTTTTATACTAAAATATGGGGAAAAGATGTTATTAACTCTTAATCGAGCACTTGGGTCAGAGTACAGGGAAAAGATGGCCGTAATAAAAGGTTGGGGAAATCCAAATTTTTTAAGAGACGCTTTAATGAACCTCCAGTCAACTCTATCGAAAGCCTTCTCGGCATCAACACCGAGAAGGACTAACGATTTTTTCTGCTTACGGGAGAGGGCAATTGCATGTAATAGTTTGTGTGTATTGTCTTTTCCTTCGCGAGTCTTGACAAACTGCTTGTTCCTCGTTCAGCAAATGCGGGAGCAGGGGTTGAATTCTCAAGGAGAGTAACTTGGCCCATATTTTTAAATCCAAATTTAGTAAGGATATTGGCCGATAGCTGCCACAGAGGCTAGGATCTTTACCGTCCTTCGCTATCAGCGTTATAAAGGCCTCTTGAGTTTGTTTCGTTAGATGTCCTCCCAATAACAGGTCATTACATAAAGAAGTCAACTGTGGTAATAATATGTCACTAAACTTTTTGTAATATGCAAGCGTGAGGCCATCAGGCCCAGGACTTTTGCCCGGCTTAAAAGAATTTAGGACTTTGTCAACTTCCTGAATAGATATGGGTTCCATCAATTTAGAGGACATATCTGGGTCTAAGGCGGGTAAGTGTAGGGAATCTAGGAATTTTTCAATTTCCTGATCTCTTCTTTTTGTTTCTAAGGCTGTCTCTGTTACATTGATGTTATATAGTTTCTCATAGAAGGAATGGAAGTATTTAGCAATTGTTTCGGTATCATTAGATTCCTCTCCAGAGTCACTCCGAATTGAATTAATAAAAGATTTATCTTTTAACTGTTTTATATAGTTTGTCATAACCTTCCCTCCCTTGTCACCATGCTCGTAAAGTTTAAGTTTGTGAAAGAGGCGATGTTTCGCAGTTTGTTTATGGAAAATCCTTTTTAGTTTCTCCCTGAGTGTCAGCAATTCCTCCATTTGGGCAGAGAGTCTGGTTAGTTTGTGTACTCTTTCTATGGCTGAAATTTCAGCTAATAGTGTGTCTACTTCCTTTTGTCTATTTTTCTTTGCTTTAGTGGCTTTGGATATTAGTACTCCTCTTACAAAAGATTTATGTGTCTCCCACACCACTCCTTTTGACACATCAGTGGTGCAGTTATTTTGGAAAAATTCTGTCAGATCCCTTCTAACCTCCTCCACCAGCTTATTGTCGTTAAGTAGACCATCATTTAGTTTCCACGTCCACACGCTAGGTGTGATTTCTGGAATAACTAAAGTCGCAGAGACTGGCACGTGGTCCGAGATAGTGGCACAAGAAATTTTTGCAGATGATACATGTTGTAATAGGGATGACGTACAAAAAAGGTAATCCAGTCTATGATGGGAGTTAAACTGTTGCGAGAAATGGGAGAAATCTTTAGTATTTGCATGTAAGTACCTCCAAATATCCGTCAAACCGGTATCATGTAAGGATCTGTTTATGGACCCTATGGTTTTCTGGGTAAGAAAGGATCTGCTAGACGAGCAATCCAAAATGGGGTTTAATGTGACATTTAGGTCACCTCCTAATATTATGTCACCTACAGCAAAATTCCGTAGGTCTTGTAGAACAGAAGCAATCCATTGGCTCTGTTCTGAATTTGGGACAAATATGTTCGCTATGGTCAATGGTCTTGAAGCGAGTGTGCCTCTTAAAAATAATGCTCTGCCCTCAGCGTCAATATATCGTTGTTGACAAGTAAAGGGGACTGAGTTGCGAATAGCAATTGCCACTCCTTTGCTGGCCGAAGTCGGATGGCAACTAAAGTACCAATTGCTATAAGGTTTCTTAGGGAAGTTGGGTATCTTGTTAGCTTTGAGATGCGTTTCTTGAAGCAGAACAATGTCTGCCTTCAAATTCTTTACAAGGTGGACAACTCCATGTCTCTTTTGGGGTACATTGAGCCCATTCACATTAAATGTTGTGACTGTTACTACCGCCATAATAACCTCAGTGGGATAACTTGAGTTTGTGATTTGAAGTATGAAAAGGAAAACAAATCAAAAACAAATGAGAAGCTATTAGGGGGAAAAGAAAAATAAAAAAAAGAGGGGGGGGCAGAAGGGAAGGGAGGGCAAAAGGGGTGGGACTAGAGCGGAATCTGAAATTGAAATGAATATGAAAAAATTCCAGGAAGGGATCTGTTACTCTTTAACTATATATTACCAGCGGGGTATCTGGATCTATAATGCTCGCAAACTGCCTAATTAGAAGATGTAAAGTTTGGGGGGGTAGGGGAGAATAGAATAACAATTACCTATTACGTCTGATCGGTGAACAAACCTAGGAAAAAACATCTTGCCTTAAAGAGGAAAGAAAAAGAGGTCAGGTGAATACCTGTAAACGGTAAGGAGTATAAACATATAACCCTTTTATATACTATAGGGGGTAGCGGTACGGTGGCCCATCACTACTAAAGATACAAAACCTATTAACAGGACGGTAACTCTACATATTGCAGCACAAGTGACATGTTATTTCTCTTAACTCTTGAAAAATACTCTCCCTTCTAGCAGCCGCTAGACACATGGGAGAACAATGCAATAACATCAGTGAGCTAAGAATAGATAAAACAGTTGTTGAACTATAGAATAAGTCAAGATATGTAAGCGTAGTGATCAACAAGTATAATATATTCGTCTTATACGAATGCCACATTTTAAAAGAGAAAAAAAAAATAAAAAAAAATCAAATAATAGTCAGAGTCCGAGTGAACAAGCAGACTATGGGAAAAAAAAGAAGATACTTGTGTATAAGCTAGAAGTCCTATATCCTATAGGTTCAATAAGAGTATATGATCTAGCTGGAAAATGTCCATAGAAAAAAGAATCATATAGCCAAAAAGGTTCAGATTATGTAAGCCCAGTGTCAAATAATAATTACTATAATGTCATAGTACTCACGCACTGTACCACCTAATCTTTGCAAGGTTGTGTGGATCAGACTTCTGAGTTGAACCTATTTTTAGAAAAGAATTTCTTGCTCTTCGGTGACTTGTGTCTGAAGGATGAAGCAGCATTCGTGTCAACTTCCATGTCTGGAAGATCAGGAAGGTCCGGGAGAGGTGGCATCGGCAGCCATGGTGGAACTTCTACCGGAGGGATGCCTAAGAGATTCCAAACTGCAGGTAAATCGTCCGGTGTATGGACTGAGATCCTACGGCCTTTGTATGTTACAGCGACTCCAAACGGGTAAAGCCAAGCATATTTTGCTTCTTTTTGTCGTAAGGCCTCCAGCAGGGGTTTGAGCATTCGTCTTTTCGCCAATATGGATGGCGCAACATCCTGGAATAGCAGAATTTCCGAATCGCCATAAGAAATAGAGGAGCGATTTCTTGCCTCTGTCAAGATGGCTGCGGTGTCTAGGTACGAGAGCAGTCCACATATAATATCTCGCGGTGGCTCACCTGGTTGCGGACGGGGCCTAACCGCTCTGTGTATGCATTCTATGGTAACTTTCTGGGCTCTCTCTTCTCCTAAAAGGTCTGTAAAGAGTGAAGACACCATCTTGAAAAGGTCTTCTGACTGTCCTTCCTCAGGTAGGCCTTTAATTCTTATATTTTTTCTCCTATTCCGGTTTTCCTGATCTTCAATTAATATTAAAGATCTATTGATATAATCTTTATAGTTGTGCAGGGTAGCTGTGACTGTCGTGGAGTGATTTTTAAGTGCTACGCAGTTTGATTCCAGTGTATGCACTCTTTTCCCCATGCTATGAATTTCTGCTTTTATTTCTGCTAATTCGGAAAGCACAGGGTTTAGTGCATGGTTCAGGGCTTTAGCTATAGCTTTTTGAAAAAAAGCCTTGGAGGTAGTGGCAAAGTCAGAATCCGTGTGCTCACCTCCAATGCTGCTCTCCAGGTCTGAGTCCACTGCTACATCCTGCTCTTGGCTAACCGCCGGCGCCATCTTGAGAGAGTGGGCGGGTGACACAGCCGTCTTTTTTCGCAAGAATTTCTGTAGATCTCCTTGGGATTTTGAAAGTTTCGGGGTCCCAGGAGTTTCCTGGGATCTCTCCTTACCAGGTTTCACCATTCTCGGGTGTAGAAAGCTAAAAATGCAAGGTTTCTAGGTCTGTAATGACGGAGCTCACTCTCTCTGCATCCGTTCACTCTCGCGGTCAGACTCCGCCCCGCTCTATTTCTGTAAATGATTTTTCACCACACCCATCTGCCTTTCCCTCTGTTCTTCTAATAGTTAATTTTAGCCATGTCCTGTGATTGACAGCCTATTCGCCTATCACCTCCAGGGTGGGTTCTTTCCCCCTATTTATTCTTGGCTCTCATTCATATTGGTTCTCGCTATTGCCTTGTGCGTGCTGGCTTTTTCTCTCGCTGTTTATTCTTGTATTCTGTTTATTCTTGTATTCTACCAGGGTCCCCCTACCACGACCCCGACACTTACGAGGTCCTACAAAGGGAAGCCGCCCATTTCCAACCCAAAGGCAGAGTACTAATATGCGGAGACCTGAATGCAAGGACAGGCACAGAGATAGACTACCTGCCCCCTGACGACAACCCACATACGCACGGTAGTGAGATCCACCACCCAGAACCCACACAGACAAGAAGAAACAGCCAAGACAGAATTGTCAACAAGAGTGGGAGACAACTGCTGAACATGTGCCGAAGCCTAGGACTGTACATAATAAACGGACGTACCACAGGCGATCCCAGAGGACGCTTCACACTAAACTCTCAAGTGGGCAACAGCGTGGTGGGCTATGCCATTACAGACGCAGACCTGTCAGACATTGAAGACTTCACAATCACACCTGACTCCCATCTATCAGACCACAACCAGATCCTACTATACATGAGAACCATGAACAAAACACCCACACATGAGCCCCAACAGTCCGGCCTCTACAACCTACCAAGACATTTCAAATGGGCCAACCACCAGGCCATAGAATATACCAACGCAACCAACCGACCCGAAATCAAGACACTGCTCACAAACTTCCATACAAACACCTATCAGCCAGACCAACAGGGAGTCACCAGAGCTGTGAAGGATCTCAAGTACATCCTACAGACCACAGCAGAACTAGCAGGCCTGAAACGAACCAAACCAATAAGACAAACCAACAAACAGTCCCACAAATGGTTCGACAGCGACTGCAGAGCACTACGCCATACCCTAAGAACAGCCTCCAACCAAAAACACAGGGACCCCAACAACAAGGAGGTGAGGGAAGCCTACAAAAATCTATGCAAGCAATACAAGGGCACCCTCAGAGAGAAGAAACAGAGGTACCTCTCCCACAAAATAGAGCAACTAGAGGACTCCCTCCAGGACAGCTCATTCTGGGAGACCTGGCACCACATGGGCACAAAGCCCAAGAAAAACTCTCTCCACATCCAAAATGGCAATATATGGCTCAACTACTTCAGAGGTCTCTACAAAAACATCCCAGAAGAAGAACTAACTCCAGAACAGCAACAGATAATCACCAAACTGAGGAACATGGAGAAAGTCATCAAAGACTTCCAGAACCCTCTGGACTCACCAATCACCATAAAAGATATACAGGAAAGAATTGCCCTGCTGAAAGGCAAAAAGGCCAGTGGCCCTGACGGCATCCTACCAGAGATGATCAAATACAGCCCTCCAGCAATACACGCGGCACTGGCAAAGCTATTCACCCTCATGCTCAATGCTGGACACTTCCCCGAAGACTGGAACAAAGGCCTCATAACCCCCATCTACAAGAATGGGGACCAATATGACCCCAAAAACTACAGAGGGATCTGCGTCAGCAGCACGCTGGGGAAACTGTTCAACAGCATCACCAATAACAGAATCCTCACCTTCCTCACACAACACGGGGTCCTCAGCAAGAGCCAAGCAGGGTTCATGCCAAACCACCGCACCACAGACCATATCTACACCCTGCACAGCCTCATCAAGACGCACGTCCACGACACCAGAAGAGGCAAGATATTCGCCTGCTTCGTAGACTTTAAGAAGGCGTTTGATTCAGTATGGCACCCAGGCCTGCTCCTGAAACTCCTAGAGAGTGGAATAGGAGGAAGAACGTACGACGTCATCAAGAGCTCCTACACCGGAAACCAGTGCAGTGTGAAGGTGAATGGGAAAAGGACAGCATACTTCCAACAGGCCCGAGGGGTCAGACAAGGCTGTAGCCTGAGCCCAACGCTCTTCAACATCTACATCAATGAACTGGCTACAGCCCTGGAGGCCTCACCAACTCCAGGCCTCACCCTGAACGACAGGGATGTGAAGTTCCTGCTATACGCCGACGACCTCCTTCTCCTGGCCCCCACTGAGAAAGACCTCCAAGAAAGCCTGTCAGTGCTGGAAAAATTCAGCACCACATGGGCCCTACCCATCAACCAGAAGAAGACCAAAGTCATGGTATTTCAGAAGAAGGGCCACAATAAAGCCTCCACCACCCCATAATTCACACTGAACGGCTCCACACTGGAGAAAACCAACAGCTACACCTACCTGGGGCTGGAGCTCAGCCAATCAGGAAGCTTCAAAGCAGCAATAGAAACCCTGAAAGCAAAAGCCTGCAGAACCTTCTATGCCATCAGAAGACAACTGTACCACCTCAAACCACCGGTGAGGGTCTGGATGAAGATATTTGACGCTGTCATCTCCCCGATCCTTTTCTATGGCAGCGAGGTTTGGGGCCCAGCCACCTACCCAGACCAGTCAAGGTGGGATTCCAGCCCAACAGAGAACTTCCACCTGGAGTTCTGCAAATACCTGCTCCATGTCCATCGCAACACCACCAACATAGCCTGCAGGGCAGAGCTAGGCAGACTCCCCCTATGGCTCACCATACAGAAGAGGGCGCTAGCTTTCCAGGCACACATCCAGGTGAGCAAGCCCGACTCCTACCACCACCAAGCCTGGCTAAGCCACCGGAGCAAACCAGACACTCACCAACCAAACAGCAGCCAACCACCAAACCAAAAACACCAACAGATGATAACCAAGGCCGAAATAAAGGCGACCACAGAGGCAAACAGAGAGCGGTACATTGAAGAATGGAGAAACGAAATAAATAACTCCAAGAAACTCACCGTGTACCAATCTCTACAAAGGGACTACACCATGGCCACCTACCTGGAGAGAATACGCCACCCCAAGCACAGACAGACCCTGAGCCGGTACAGACTGAGCGCCCACAACCTAGAGATAGAGACGGGGCGATACAGGCAGATGTACAAGCCACGGGAAAACAGACTGTGCCAGCACTGTGACCTGGGGGCCCTAGAAGACGAGACCCACTTCCTGCTACACTGCACCAAATACTCAGCTGTGAGGGCCGTCTACTACCAAAGACTCTCTGCCCACGTCCCAGACTTCATATCTGCAGACGAGAAGAGGAAACTCTACATCCTACTGGGAGAAGAAGAGGCCACTGTGGAGATCGCTGCCCAATTCGTGGCAAGCTGTCACCAAACAAGAGGAAGATGAGACTCCACGGACTGTTATATTTATCCCAATACACCCGCCCCACCCCACCTTCAAACCCCCCCTATATAGCGGTCACCAACGAAGAGGAAGATGAGACTCCATGGACTGTTATACCCCAAACCACCCCCCCATACCCACCACCCACCCAACCCAACTCGCCCCCCCCCCCCCCCCCCCCCGCCCACTTTACTAGCTTTGGCAATGCCAAATACCTATTCGGACGTGCCAATAAAGCATTTTTGATTTGATTCTGATTCTTGACCTCTGGCTTTCCCTATTGACTACTCTTTTGGATATTGATTTTGACACTGCATTGCTTGACTGTTGCTGGACCCTCGGTTAGCTGACCTCCCTTTGTTATTGTTTGTCTTGTCTGCGTTTTGAGTTTCACGTATATAGGAAGGGCCCGTCGCCAAGTTGCTGCCTATTACTTAGGATAGGACCAGGCAAGCAGGAAGGGACAGTGGGGGGTTTTAGCTTAGGGCTCACTGTCTCTTGTGCCCCTTTCCCAGGGTTTCCAGAAGCTACTGGGGAATTGCTCCTATTGCAATTCCCTTACATTAGTGCCCTAGAATATGCCTGAAATTAGTCTAAAATGTACCTATTTTAGGCTACTACGAAGGAGCAGTCATCATAGTAAATTCCCTCAATTGGTCTTCACTGTTTTCAACAAGTTCTATCATTTATAGTTCTAATAAAGGTAATCTCAATGTATTGGGAAAAAAAATGTACGTCAATTAAAGAGGACCTTTCACCACTTTTGGGCACATTCAGTGTTATATACTGCTGGAAAGCTGACAGTGCGCTGATTTCAGCGCACTGTCGGCTTTCCCGATCTGTGCCCGGTGTAAAGAGCTTACGGTCCGGTACCGTAGTGCTCTATGGTCAGAAGGGCGATTCTGACCATTAGCCAGAGACGTCCTTCTGCCTTGTGGCGCCAATCGCGCTGTGCTGTGGAGCGGGGAGGAACTCCCCCCTCCCGCTCCTGATAATACTCGTCTGTGTGAGCAGAGGGAGGGGGCGTTCCTCCCCGCTCCACAGCACAGCGCGATAGGCGCCGCGAGGGAGAAGGACGTCTCTGGCTAATGGCTAAGGACATTTATGAAAAGAATCACTAAAGTTTGAAACATTTATAAATTAAATACAATAAATAGATATTTCCACCCATTAACTTCTATAAAATTTATTGAAGAGTACTTGTTTCAGGTGACTTAACAGGATAAGCTGTTATGTGTGTACAGGCAAATTAAAACTATTTCTGCTATTATATCCTACATTTTTATCAGTTTTCACCTTGGTAGGGTTTAGCACTAGTTTACAGTTGTCCCTGAACAGTTGGTTAAAGACTAGAGATGAGCGAACACTAAAATGTTCGAGGTTCGAAATTCGATTCGAACAGCCGCTCACTGTTCGAGTGTTCGAATGGGTTTCGAACCCCATTATAGTCTATGGGGAACATAAACTCGTTAAGGGGGAAACCCAAATTCGTGTCTGGAGGGTCACCAAGTCCACTATGACACCCCAGGAAATGATACCAACACCCTGGAATGACACTGGGACAGCAGGGGAAGCATGTCTGGGGGCATAAAAGTCACTTTATTTCATGGAAATCCCTGTCAGTTTGCGATTTTCGCAAGCTAACTTTTCCCCATAGAAATGCATTGGCCAGTGCTGATTGGCCAGAGTACGGAACTCGACCAATCAGCGCTGGCTCTGCTGGAGGAGGCGGAGTCTAAGATAGCTCCACACCAGTCTCCATTCAGGTCCGACCTTAGACTCCGCCTCCTCCGGCAGAGCCAGCGCTGATTGGCCGAAGGCTGGCCAATGCATTCCTATGCGAATGCAGACTTAGCAGTGCTGAGTCAGTTTTGCTCAACTACACATCTGATGCACACTCGGCACTGCTACATCAGATGTAGCAATCTGATGTAGCAGAGCCGAGGGTGCACTAGAACCCCTGTGCAAACTCAGTTCACGCTAATAGAATGCATTGGCCAGCGCTGATTGGCCAATGCATTCTATTAGCCCGATGAAGTAGAGCTGAATGTGTGTGCTAAGCACACACATTCAGCACTGCTTCATCAAGCCAATACAATGCATTAGCCAGTGCTGATTGGCCAGAGTACGGAATTCGGCCAATCAGCGCTGGCCAATGCATTCTATTAGCCCGATGAAGTAGAGCTGAATGTGTGTGCTAAGCACACATATTCAGCACTGCTTCATCAAGCCAATACAATGCATTAGCCAGTGCTGATTGGCCAGAGTACGGAATTCGGCCAATCAGCGCTGGCTCTGCTGGAGGAGGCGGAGTCTAAGATCGCTCCACACCAGTCTCCATTCAGGTCCGACCTTAGACTCCGCCTCCTCCGGCAGAGCCAGCGCTGATTGGCCGAAGGCTGGCCAATGCATTCCTATGCGAATGCAGACTTAGCAGTGCTGAGTCAGTTTTGCTCAACTACACATCTGATGCACACTCGGCACTGCTACATCAGATGTAGCAATCTGATGTAGCAGAGCCGAGGGTGCACTAGAACCCCTGTGCAAACTCAGTTCACGCTAATAGAATGCATTGGCCAGCGCTGATTGGCCAATGCATTCTATTAGCCCGATGAAGTAGAGCTGAATGTGTGTGCTAAGCACACACATTCAGCACTGCTTCATCAAGCCAATACAATGCATTAGCCAGTGCTGATTGGCCAGAGTACGGAATTCGGCCAATCAGCGCTGGCCAATGCATTCTATTAGCCCGATGAAGTAGAGCTGAATGTGTGTGCTAAGCACACACATTCAGCACTGCTTCATCAAGCCAATACAATGCATTAGCCAGTGCTGATTGGCCAGAGTACGGAATTCGGCCAATCAGCGCTGGCCAATGCATTCTATTAGCCCGATGAAGTAGAGCTGAATGTGTGTGCTAAGCACACACATTCAGCACTGCTTCATCAAGCCAATACAATGCATTAGCCAGTGCTGATTGGCCAGAGTACGGAATTCGGCCAATCAGCGCTGGCTCTGCCGGAGGAGGCGGAGTCTAAGGTCGGACCTGAATGGAGACTGGTGTGGAGCGATCTTAGACTCCGCCTCCTCCAGCAGAGCCAGCGCTGATTGGTCGAGTTCCGTACTCTGGCCAATCAGCGCTGGCCAATGCATTCTATTAGCCCGATGAAGTAGAGCTGAATGTGTGTGCTTAGCACACACATTCAGCTCTACTTCATCAGGCTAATAGAATACATTGGCCAATCAGCGCTGGCCAATGCATTCTATTAGCTTGATGAAGCAGAGTGTGCACAAGGGTTCAAGCGCACCCTCGGCTCTGATGTAGCAGAGCTGAGGGTGCACAAGGGTTCAAGTGCACCCTCGGCTCTCCTACATCAGAGCCGAGGGTGCGCTTGAACCCTTGTGCAGCCTCGGCTCTGCTACATCAGAGCCGAGGGTGCGCTTGAACCCTTGTGCACACTCTGCTTCATCAAGCTAATAGAATGCATTGGCCAGCACTGATTGGCCAGAGTACGGAATTCGGCCAATCAGCGCTGGCCAATGCATCCCTATGGGAAAAAGTTTATCTCACAAAAATCACAATTACACACCCGATAGAGCCCCAAAAAGTTATTTTTAATAACATTCCCCCCTAAATAAAGGTTATCCCTAGCTATCCCTGCCTGTACAGCTATCCCTGTCTCATAGTCACAAAGTTCACATTCTCATATGACCCGGATTTGAAATCCACTATTCGTCTAAAATGGAGGTCACCTGATTTCGGCAGCCAATGACTTTTTCCAATTTTTTTCAATGCCCCCAGTGTCGTAGTTCCTGTCCCACCTCCCCTGCGCTGTTATTGGTGCAAAAAAGGCGCCAGGGAAGGTGGGAGGGGAATCGAATTTTGGCGCACTTTACCACGTGGTGTTCGATTCGATTCGAACATGGCGAACACCCTGATATCCGATCGAACATGTGTTCGATAGAACACTGTTCGCTCATCTCTATTAAAGACCAGTTGCCATACATTGCATACAGGAAGTAGAGGAGAATCTGCTCGAAAACAGTGATTCACTCAGAAACAGCCTAGGACCATGCTAGGCATGCATAGAGAAATACCTGTTTTGATGATGTTGATGTCAATAAAGGAATTGATGTATAACAAAAGCATCTTTTGCTGTGAGCTGTGGCTGTGGTCATATACCATGTGGGGAGCCAGAAAGGTTGTCATATGTCATGTGGTGGGTCAGAAAATGTTGCTCATATACTATGTGATGGGCCATAAAAAGGGGGTCATACAGTATACTGTGTGGTGGGTCAAAAAAAGTGTATATTATACTATTTGTGGACCAAATAAGGGGATTTTTTGATTTGCTGTTGGGGGGTGTATTTTAATTTGGGGGCCCTATCATGCAACCAATGATAGCCGGTTGGGTATCTCTTTTTGGGCGGGCACCTTTCTATAGTTTGCCTCAGACAACAGAGAGGCTAGGTTCACCCCTGATTATACAGATAGAATAAGTTTTCAAAGTGGGTTGAAATGGTAGTGAAAATTTCTTATGATATAAATTCATACTTGTGTATTGAATGTGCCAACTGGATGGTGGACAAGGAAATTGTGAGAGCTACTTGTGCTTGTTAGCAGATCATACAATTCTATTAGTGGTCTGTCTAGGCTTTCCAGGACCTGTTCGCTGCACGTGTGCCTATGTGTGCCATAACCTCTGCTCCTAAACCACCTAACAGCTAGGTAAGAATGACCTAGATAGTGGGCAATTTGCTGAAGCAACCATACTGCAGTCAGTGGGGTCTCACCAAGAGGTACACAACCAAAAAGTAGCCTCTGAGAGCCTTTTTTTATAGGACAGCAAGGAAGCATTTTTAGGTCTTCTTGAGGCAAGAACCAGTGCTGAGCCAAGTGTGCATGTGTATTGGGATTCTGGTAAGATTCTGTTTTGATATTCTTAAAGTTGCCATCTGAAGTAAGTCACCGGTTTAAATGGATATTCCACATCAATATAATATTGGCGGGGTTCAACTCCTGGAGCTGACCAGTCAATGAGGCCAAGCTTTCAATATCTTTCCTGGATGCTAAATAGTATACAGAGCTGTGTTAGTTCTAGTGTGACTACTGAATGTGATAAAGCGTGGTTCTGCAGGCTGATGACGTGGGTGATGACGCGGAGGAATGGCGTTGGCCTAAGAAGACAAAGATATCGCTGGAGGGTCTTTGGGGAGCACAGAGGACACCCCCTGTCCTTTCTGAAGACTCAAGAAGAGATAATAAATTTCTCAGGAATGGCGGTGCGGATCAGAATAACAAAAGGTAGGAGTAGAATAGCCTTTCTAAAGACTATTCTGATGTGGTATCTGTAGAAAAGGGGATTCTAATGAGAGAATACCTTTAAAGTCCTGGAATACTCCTTTAAATTTCAGAGTAGTTTTATTTATTTTGATCAGTAAACTGTAGATAACTCCTATAGCAGAGCTCAGTAGTGTATGGAAACAGACATAGTAAAAAGATATGATGATGACAATGGCATGCGGCATCTGTCACCTCATTCCGCAGGACCTCAGTATAACATTTCAGCACTCTGGTCAGCGCCTCATTTATATTCTGTTTTCCCGCTATGTCCACTTCAATGTGGCATCTTCCTATAAAGCCTTCTGTTTAGCTGAATCGATTACCTTATGGCCATTCCAACCACTGGTGTCCCATACATCCCATGCTGTTGAGCAATGTACTCTTTCAGTGCTGTTCACTTTCATGAACATCAGAAACTGACTCATATTTTAGTTTTGCGCCTTCTCGGGGTTTGTTGCAAGACTTAACAGTGGAAAAACAGAGAAAAAAAAAAATCCAACTTTAAGTTAGTTTGTAAGTTTTGTTATTTACCATTTACTGTATGTGAACTGAATGGGTTTTTCTACTAAAAAGGAACAATAAGAGGTACAGAAAGATGTGACTACTGAATGTGACAAAGAGGAAGGTAAAAGGCAGCCAAAATATATATTGTCAAGGTGCAGAGAAGCACTTACACAAAAGTACATTCAAAGACCCCCACTGGTGCATAAAATAATGCTGAATGCTCAGGAATAGAATTGTATATCATTTTAGACAGTCGTAGCTGAAAAAGAGTCAGGGACAAGAACAGGGTACTAAATGTGCGCATATATAGTATATAAGTATTCTTAGTTAACCCTACATGTTTGTCATCTATGTTTGATAATAAAAGTACAAAAAATACTCTAATTGTACTCTAAAAGTGTCTGACATATGTGTGGTCCAGTGCAGGTCTTGCGTAGGCCTCAGCCCCAGGTGTAGGTCCTGGCCTCGTTAATGGGCCATAATGGACTTAATGGACTTCAAGGCAGATCCTGGGAGCAAAAGGAGGCCCCTGGGTCTATCCTGAAATACTGAGAGTCTGGTGAGATTGTACTGTGCTATTTTTGTTTGTTTGTGTAAGCCACATGTATAGTTAGATTTTTATTGTTTAGTTAGTGCTCGGACGAGCAGGGTTTTCTTTAATATTTTGTCTAATGTTAAGGCTTCATTTTATTTTGCTAATTCTGTACCTATTTTCACAATAAACCTGTTTGTACCAGACATTGTGTCCCTGTCTCTGACTGGTTGGGTCTGCACCATTGTTGCTACCGTGCAACCTTCACCACAGTATATATTATTTTTATTTATTTTTTTCTGTACCTGTTTATGAAGGACAGGGGTTTGCCATACTGAAACACAGGGGCTCAGTGGTTAGCATGTTTGCGTGGATTTCCTCCCATTCTACAAAGACACACTGATAGGAAAAAAAAAAAATAAATATATATATATATATATATATATATATATATATATATATATATATATATATACTGTATATATAATATATATATATATACTGTATATATAATATATATATATATATATATATATATATATATTATATACTGTATATATATATTATATATATATATATATATGTATATATAATATAATATATTGTATATATGATATATAATAATAATAATAATAATAATAATAATAATAATAATAATATATATATATATATACAGTCCTATGAAAAAGTTTGGGCACCCCTATTAATCTTAATCATTTTTAGTTCTAAATATTTTTTTGGTGTTTGCAGCAGCCATTTCAGTTTGATATATCTAATAACTGATGGACACAGTAATATTTCAGGATTGAAATGAGGTTTATTGTACTAACAGAAAATGTGCAATATGCATTAAACCAAAATTTGACCGGTGCAAAAGTATGGGCACCTCAACAGAAAAGTGACATTAATATTTAGTAGATCCTCCTTTTGCAAAGATAACAGTCTCTAGTCGCTTCCTGTAGCTTTTAATCAGTTCCTGGATCCTGGATAAAGGTATTTTGGACAAACAATTCAAGTTCAGTTAAGTTAGATGGTCGCCGAGCATGGACAGCCCGCTTCAAATCATCCCACAGATGTTCAATGATATTCAGGTCTGGGGACTGGGATGGCCATTCCAGAACATTGTAATTGTTCCTCTGCATGAATGCCTGAGTTGATTTGGAGCAGTGTTTTGGATCATTGTCTTGCTGAAATATCCATCCCCGGCGTAACTTCAACTTCGTCACTGATTCTTGAACATTATTCTCAAGAATCTGCTGATACTGAGTGGAATCCATGCGACCCTCAACTTTAACAAGATTCCCGATGCCGGCATTGGCCACACAGCCCCAAAGCATGATGGAACCTCCACCAAATTTTACAGTGGGTAGCATGTGTTTTTCTTGGAATGCTGTTTCTTTTTGGACGCCATGCATAACGCCTTTTTTTATAACCAAACAACTCAATTTTTGTTTCCAAAATGAAGCTGCCTTGTCCAAATGTGCTTTTTCATACCTCAGGCAACTCTATTTGTGGCGTACGTGCAGAAACGGCTTCTTTCTCATCACTCTCCCATACAGCTTCTATTTGTGCAAAGTGCGCTGTATAGTTGACCGATGCACAGTGACACCATCTGCAGCAAGATGATGCTGCAGCTCTTTGGAGGTGGTCTGTGGATTGTCCTTGACTGTTCTCACCATTCTTCTTCTCTGCCTTTCTGATATTTTTCTTGGCCTGCCACTTCTGGGCTTAACAAGAACTGTCCCTGTGGTCTTCCATTTCCTTACTATGTTCCTCACAGTGGAAACTGACAGGTTAAATCTCTGAGACAACGTTTTGTATCCTTCCCCTGAACAACTATGTTGAACAATCTTTGTTTTCAGATCATTTGAGAGCGGGCTGTCCATGTTCGGCGACCATCAAACTTAACTGAACTTGAATTGTTTTGTAGAAAGAAATGGTCCAAAATACCTTCATCCAGGATCCAGGAACTGATTAAAAGCTACAGGAAGCGACTAGAGGCTGTTATCTTTGCAAAAGGAGGATGTACTAAATATTAATGTCACTTTTCTGTTGAGGTGCCCATATTTTTGCACCGGTCAAATTTTGGTTTAATGCATATTGCGCATTTTCTGTTAGTACAATAAACCTCATTTCAATCCTGAAATATTTCTGTGTCCATCAGTTATTAGATATATCAAACTGAAATGGCTGCTGCAAACACCAAAATATTTAGAACTAAAAATGATTAAGATTAATAGGGGTGCCCAAACTTTTTCATAGGACTGTATATATAGGGCTCACATTCTACATAAAAAGAGAGAGATACTGCTCTTTCATGTTAATCTTCAGAAATTTGCTTTAAATCTTTCCTGACATCAGTCAAAATAGTAGAACAGAGTCTTTAAACATGGTGGTCAGGTCATGGACTATCATAGCCACTGATTCTCCACAAATGACTTTTTTTTTTCTAATTCCCATTATGAATTTTTTTTCCAGCTTCCAAATATATTGCAGAGGATATTAAATGTTCCTATTACCAGGACATAGACCCTTCTACCAACTAGTGGGATAATGAAATGCCCTGTCCCATCTTCAGTCGGATTCTGCTCAAATCCCCCATTAAAGTGAATGAGAGTAAGATATCTTTGTCCAGATGGCTGGAAGATTTCCACAGTGGATTTTGCATGACTTGTCTAGCTGTGTGAACTTACCCTAGCAGAGTAAGGGCACAATACAGGTCTATAAGGAAAGATGTGATTTGCCACAACAGACGAGTCGAGGTCTTCTTTAAATCTGTAGTCTAGCTGAAAATCAGATTAAAATGTAATAACAATAATGTGCAAACCCTACGTGAATGCCCAGGGAAACAATGCAATCTGTTAAACAAAACCTGTCAAATCCATCAGTTTCCCTCCTCCATTGTTTTAAAATATACATCAGCTTTGTCATTTCGCTTTACAGTATCCGAAATATGTGACAATTAAAGTTAAGGATCCCAAGGCTTTCGAATATTTTACTTCATAAACAGGTAGACAACTAACCTCATTAACACAGCAGTCACAATGGTGACACATTACTGATCATCAGAGACGCTCTCGGGTCATCAGTACCGTGACAGATGGTAGATTATCATAGAGACACATGTAACGAAAAAAACGCAGACAAAATAGCTAAGTAAGCAAGGAGAACCATAAATAAAACATAACCACTTTCAGCTAAAGAGCTTGTGACTGTACTAACATATACATAAAATGTATACAGATATATGACAGGTTCTACATCATCGCAACACTCCAATCCATCCAACACCATGCATCTTTAAGCCGTCAGTATATAGAGAGGCGATACTGCAGGCTCAGACTCTAACAACCTTCGCAAATGACCTACAGCTACTACGAGCATGAAAAGGTCAACGACCAAACTAGGATTTTAGTTCAACGTCCGGTACGAAAAATACACACGGGTTGATCCAAGGAGAGTTTATGTAGAGATGTATTTTCTGTCTACATAGTCTAATCTGGGCTACCAAGCAAAAAATCAGAGATGACTTTAACCGCAGAAGACAACCTGCTTGCCTACGAAGAGGAATCTAAATCTCCTGAGCATTCATGCATTCTTACGTGAAGTATCCGGGAAAGGAACGTTGATCTGTTAGTATGCCCAGCAGCCAACCTTGGCATTAACCTGTCAAAACGAGATGTTTAACGCTACATGATCTTACTCGGCTTCTATCAAACCAAGCTGAAAGTTTTTAGAACAAGAATTATTACATCTTGTTTCTTACAGAGGTTGTGTAACCCAGGTGTGCTGTATCACGTAGTCTGACCGCACATTACCATCACTACTTCAGCCATACTGACTTCAACTTTCTTAGCAATTACAGTCTTGTACAGTAGAAATAGTGGTGTTGTAGCCTACTTTTTATTCATTCATTTAGTTATTTATTTAGATTACATGATTTATTTATTGAGATTACTTTTAGTTATTTTTTTTAATTTTTTAATTTATTTATTGAGCTTACTTTTTTTTTTTTTATTGTCTCTCTCTTGCTTGCGGTAGTTGTGTCTGTATGAACTGAGAGTGAGGCAGGTGGTTTGGACTCCGCATCCAGAAATGAACGCAGACATGGTGGGAAAGTTCATGGGAGACTGTGTAGGAGAGGAGCAAGTTCCTCTTTTCCAGCAATGCGGACTTATTTGTTTATTCAACAAAAGTTGTCCGCCATGCTACATAGGCAGTGAAGTTGCGACACGGTTACATTCACTGTCTCTGAAACCTTACTAGATCATATTACATTACCACTTCTCCCCTTATATCTTCCGAGAAAACGCCCTCCCATACATTGCCTATGCTGCTGTGATCACAGGACTTACTATAAGTAGCTATTTCTCTATACAGATACACAAACAGGGTGTAATTTACTATATGGGTAAGATAGATAGATAGATAGATAGATAGATAGATAGATAGATAGATAGATAGATAGATAGAAGATAGATAGATAGATAGATAGATAGATAGATAGATGTTGTTTAATTCTATTTATGCCCGTGTCATCAGCAGGGAGAAAGTACAGGGCTGCCTCATATTAATATGAATGGATTGTGCGGTCTGCATGTGAATTAGCCTACTCAAGCACTCATAGAGCGCTCAATTTTTTCATTCTAGATTAGTTACTTGAATTAACACACTGATGAGAATTTTCTTTTAAGCGTATCACTGGTGATATGGTTTAATTATATTCCTGGAAATGTTCCATGTCAACACGACCTGAGGTGTCTTACTAGAAACTTAGAGTTATAAAGGAAAGAACAACAGAGGCAATGGGAAGAATTTACGATTTCCTGTACGCCAGAGAACTGATGTAAAGGGGCAAGATGACCGTGAAAAATGGACGGTAGTATGAATCCAACCTGAGTCACCATAGAAAACTGGCATGGAGTTATACCATACATCTGTGCCAATCTGGTGTAGATCTCATTTCTGGCACAATGAACATCCCGTATCAAGACTCTTAGTAGTTCATGCGCTTCTCATTTTAATGGCGGAATTAACAATATGTCAGTCTTAATAAATTCCCCCCAATGTTTGTGTACTGTTTACTGCCTAAATGGATCCCAAGTGGACCTACAGTAACACGTGTCCGTTACACAAACTCTACCAGTTACACATGGACACACAAACTCTATTTTCGCGCTTCCCTACCCATTTTTTCATTACTTTGGTTAGGCCAACAATTATCTGCAAACTATAGACCCTAAAATGACGCTAATGTATTCATCGGTTTACTGTATTTTAACACATTAGGTGGTCTACAAGTGCGCAAATTCCCAGGGGCTTTTACCATCAACAAAAATGTTTCCCTTTACATTACTGACATCCTCTTGTGTTTGTCAGGAATAAAACCTCTGCAGGATACCAATTCCGCTAATACTGACACGAGCACACCTAAGTATTCATGATCACACCTTGTTCAGAGTCATCGAGGCCCCATATATTGATGTGTTGCTCCTTCTGGAAAAGAATAAATAATAATTGCCTTTTATCACAATAGGCAACCTAACACAGAGAAATTGATGTTACATCTCTATACTAAGTAACTGGCAAGCAATGTCACAGTCGTAACATAGTCATTTCCAGTGTTGTCTAGAATGTCAGCTGAGCCTATGGGATGAGTTTAATGGAAGATGTATCATACAGATACAGAAAAAAACAGCTAAGAACAACAACAATCTAACAAGATAAGCAAAGAGACGAACCAATGGATGTTATTCAACATGCCATCTCTTGTATCTTCTTAGAGTTGCTGTTGGGGTAAAGATGGAAAACCATTACACACACTAGGTCAGGGGTTCCCAAAAGATCAGCAGCCATATTGTAACACAGTACTACACAGCCCCATGTGATAGTTACATAGTAGATGAGGTTATATGAAGACATCAGTCCATCAAGTCCAACCTATAACCCTACAATCCACTACAGTGTTGAGCCAGGGGATGGCAAAAAATCTCATGAGGCTTATACCAACTGCCCAAAGTCAGGGGGAAAAAAATCCTTCCTGGCTCCAATCTGGCAGTCAGTATAAGCCCCGGATCAACATGTCCTTAAAATCTAGAGTCCATAACCTGTAATATATATTTTTCTTTTCAAGAAAGGCATCCAGGCCCTCTTTGAACTTGTTGATACGACTATAGATTAGGATATAACTATGGAATCTGAATTAAGGAGGACGAGAGCAGCCTAAGGGCTCGTTTGCATCTGCGCCCCGGCTCTCTGTTATGCAGGTTTCCGTTTCCTGCCTTAAACTGGTGTTTCCGTAGGTATAATTTTCATGCTACGATTTCCAAAATTGCGCCAGTTTTGGAAATCGTGGCGTGTCCGCACTTTGGTTTTTACTGCAAAGTGGGTATTGTATTTGCTAGAATCTCAGCCACTTTGCCATTACTGTAAAATACCACGATATTTCCCACGGTGTTTCCACCAGGGGCAAATCGCTGCATTTCCGTCCCGTGGGGCCCCATGAACATAACCATTTCAATTTGTAGACAATTAAAAGTTAAATATATTTGCACATATAGTTATAAAATGTTTGCCATTTTTAAGATTTTTTATAACTATTTTAGTCTTGTCCAGATAGGTTGTCAGTGACAATACAATCCTGATTGCAGAGACTGTAATGGTCGATATTTAGACATGATTTGTATCGTGGATGGGTTATCTTTAAAAATCTGCCAAATTTTTAATGCTCATTTTTGTAAAAATGTTTCACTTAAGTTTACAAATTTAAATATTGTTATGTTCATTGGAAAATCCCTTTAAATAAAAGTGAAATATGATACTAACATAAATAGATAGATAGATAGATAGATAGATAGGAGATAGATAGATAGATAGATAGATAGATAGATAGATAGATAGATAGATAGATAGATAGATAGATGATAGATAGAGAGATAGGAGATATAGATAGATAGATAGATAGATAGATAGATAGATAGATAGATAGATAGATAGATAGATAGATAGATAGATAGATAGATGATAGATAGAGAGATAGGAGATATAGATAGATAGATAGATAGATAGATAGATAGATAGATAGATAGATAGATAGATGATAGAGAGATAGATAGATAGATAGATAGATAGATAGATAGATAGATAGATAGATAGAAGAAAGATATGTGATAGATAGATAGATAGATAGATAGATAGATAGATAGATGATAGATATATAATAGATAGATAGATGATAGATAGATAGATAGATGATAGATAGAGAGATAAGAGATAGATAGATAGATAGATAGATAGATAGATAGATAGATAGATAGATAGATAGATGATAGATAGAGAGTAGAGATGAGCGAACACTAAAATGTTCGAGGTTCGAAATTCGATTCGAACAGCCGCTCAATGTTCGTGTGTTCGAACGGGTTTCGAACCCCATTATAGTCTATGGGGAAGAGATACTCGTTAAGGGGGAAACCCAAATCCGTGTCTGGAGGGTCACCAAGTCCACTAAGACAACCCAGGAAATGATGCCAACACCTCTGGAATGACACTGGGACAGCAGGGGAAGCATGTCTGGGGGCATCTAACACACCAAAGACCCTCTATTACCCCAACATCACAGCCTAACAACTACACACTTTACACACTCAATACCACCTCTCTGACAGTAGGAAAACACCTTGAAACATGTGTATTTGGCACTTGCAGTGAGGAGAGCTTGTCACCAGCAGTGAATTTGGCCCTTGTAGTAAGTTGAGGTTGGCACCAACATTTGTTTTGAAAATCAGGGTGGATTGAGCCTCTAACCAGCAGAGTTTGGGCAAATTCATGGTGGAGGGAGCCTCTAAAAACCCCAGTTTGGACCAATTCATGGTGGAGGGAGCCTCTAAAAACCCCAGTTTGGACCAATTCATGGTGGAGGGAGCCTCTAAAAAACCCAGTTTGGACCAATTCATGGTGGAGGGAGCCTCTAAAAACCCCAGTTTGGACCAATTCATGATGGAGGGAGCCTCTAAACAGCCCAGTTTGGACCAATTCATGGTGGAGGGAGCCTCTAAACAGCCCAGTTTGGGCAAATTCATGGTGGAGGGAGCCTCTAAAAACCCCCAGTTTGGACCAATTCATGGTGGAGGGAGCCTCTAAAAACCCCAGTTTGGACCAATTCATGGTGGAGGGAGCCTCTAAACAGCCCAGTTTGGGCAAATTCATGGTGGAGGGAGCCTCTAAACAGCCCAGTTTGGGCAAATTCATGGTGGAGGGAGCCTCTAAAAACCCCCAGTTTGGACCAATTCATGGTGGAGGGAGCCTCTAAAAACCCCAGTTTGGACCAATTCATGATGGAGGGAGCCTCTAAACAGCCCAGTTTGGACCAATTCATGAAGGAGGGAGCCTCTAAACAGCCCAGTTTGGACCAATTCATGATGGAGGGAGCCTCTAAACAGCCCAGTTTGGACCAATTCATGGTGGAGGGAGCCTCTAAGCAGCCCAGTTTGGGCAAATTCATGGTGGAGGGAGCCTCTAAAAACCCCCAGTTTGGACCAATTCATGGTGGAGGGAGCCTCTAAAAACCCCAGTTTGGACCAATTCATGGTGGAGGGAGCCTCTAAAAACCCCAGTTTGGACCAATTCATGATGGAGGGAGCCTCTAAACAGCCCAGTTTGGACCAATTCATGGTGGAAAGAGCCTCTAAAAACCCCAGTTTGGACCAATTCATGGTGGAGGGAACCTCTAAACAGGCCAGTTTGGGCAAATTTATGGTGGAGGGAGCCTCTAAACAGGCCAGTTTGGGCAAATTCATGGTGGAGGGAGCCTCTAAACAGCCCAGTTTGGGCAAATTCATGGTGGAGGGAGCCTCTAAAAACCCCAGTTTGGACCAATTCATGGTGGAGGGAGCCTCTAAAAACCCCAGTTTGGACCAATTCATGGTGGAGGGAGCCTCTAAACAGCCCAGTTTGGACCAATTCATGGTGGAGGAAGCCTCTAAAAACCCCAGTTTGGACCAATTCATGGTGGAGGGAGCCTCTAAACAGCCCAGTTTGGACCAATTCATGGTGGAGGGAGCCTCTAAAAACCCCAGTTTGGACCAATTCATGGTGGAGGGAGCCTCTAAAAACCCCAGTTTGGACCAATTCATGGTGGAGGGAGCCTCTAAAAACCCCAGTTTGGACCAATTCATGGTGGAGGGAGCCTCTAAAAACCCCAGTTTGGACCAATTCATGATGGAGGGAGCCTCTAAAAACCCCAGTTTGGACCAATTCATGGTGGAGGGAGCCTCTAAAAAACCCAGTTTGGACCAATTCATGGTGGAGGGAGCCTCTAAAAACCCCAGTTTGGACCAATTCATGATGGAGGGAGCCTCTAAACAGCCCAGTTTGGACCAATTCATGGTGGAAAGAGCCTCTAAAAACCCCAGTTTGGACCAATTCATGGTGGAGGGAGCCTCTAAACAGGCCAGTTTGGGCAAATTTATGGTGGAGGGAGCCTCTAAACAGGCCAGTTTGGGCAAATTCATGGTGGAGGGAGCCTCTAACCAGCCCAGTTTGGACCAATTCATGGTGGAGGGAGCCTCTAAAAACCCCAGTTTGGACCAATTCATGGTGGAGGGAGCCTCTAAACAGCCCAGTTTGGACCAATTCATGGTGGAGGGAGCCTCTAAAAACCCCAGTTTGGACCAATTCATGGTGGAGGGAGCCGCTAAACAGCCCAGTTTGGACCAATTCATGGTGGAGGGAGCCTCTAACCAGCAGAGTTGGTGGAAATCAGGGTGGAGGGAGCCTCTAACCAGCAGAGTTGTGGGAAAGCAGGGTGGAGGGAGCCTCTAACCAGCAGAGTTGGGGGAAATCAGGGTGGAGGGAGCCTAGTATTAGCAGAATTGTGCAACGCTTATGGTGGATGAGTATGAGGATGCGGAGGAATTGGAGAGGTTGAGTACAGACATGGAGTTTCATGTTGGGGTGCTTTACACAGGTGGGCCCAAAAATGAAGGCTCTATCCAGTGGTGGTTCATTTTTATCAAAGTGAGCCGGTCGGCACTCTCAGCTGACAGACGGGTGCGCTTGTCAGTGATGATGCCACCGGCTGCACTGAACACCCTCTCAGATAGGACGCTGGCGGCAGGACAGGACAGCACCTCCAAGGCATATAGGGCAAGTTCAAGCCACAGGTCCAACTTCGACACCCAATACGTGTAGGGCGCAGAGGGGTCGGAGAGGACAGGGCTGTGGTCGGAAAGGTATTCCCGCAACATGCGCCTATACTTCTCACGCCTGGTGACACTAGGACCCTCCGTGGCAGCACTTTGGCGAGGGGGTGCCATCAAGGTGTCCCAGACCTTAGACAGTGTGCCCCTCATTTGTGTGGACCGGTGAGAACTTGGTTGCCTACTGGAGGAACTGCCCTCCCTGCCGCCAACGTCACATGCTGGAAACATCTCCATCATATTCTGCACCAATTGCCTGTGGCAAGCATTGATGCGATTGGCCCTCCCCTCTACCGGAATAAAAGACGAGATGTTGTTTTTATACCGGGGGTCAAGGATAGCAAAGATCCAGTACTGGTTGTCCTCCATGATTTTGACAATACGCTTGTCGGTTGTAAAGCACCCCAACATGAACTCAGCCATGTCTGCCACAGTGTTAGTTGGCATGACTCCTCTGGCCCCACCGGAAAGTTCAATCTCCATTTCCTCCTCATCCTCCATGTCTACCCATCCGCGCTGCAACAATGGGACGATTCGAAGTTGCCCGGAAGCCTCCTGTATCACCATCACATCATCGGACAACTCTTCTTCCTCCTCCTCCTCCTCCATTAAAAGCGATGAAGCGGACAGATGTGTGGACCTACTCTCCAGCTGTGACGGATCGGATGCTATCCCTAACTCCTCTGTGTGATCTGAGTTATCCCTGATGTCAATCAGGGATTCTCTCAGAACACACAAGAGCGGGATTGTAAGGCTCACCATCGCATCCTCAGAGCTCACCCTCCTTGTGGACTCCTCAAACACCCGTAGGATGTCACAAATGTCTCTCATCCATGGCCACTCATGGATGAGAAACTGAGGCAGCTGACTTTGTGGCACCCTAGGGTTTTGTAGCTGGTATTCCATCAAAGGTCTCTGCTGCTCAACCACTCTATTCAACATCTGAAACGTTGAGTTCCAGCGTGTGGGGACGTCGCACAAAAGCCGGTGTTGTGGCACATGCAGGCGTTGCTGGAGAGATTTTAAGCTAGCAGCGGCTACTGTCGACTTGCGAAAGTGGGCGCACATGCGCCGCACTTTCACCAGTAGCTCTGGAACATTGGGGTAGCTCTTTAGGAAACGTTGCACCACTAGGTTGAAGACGTGGGCCAGGCATGGAACATGTTGGAGTCCGGCAAGCTCCAGAGCTGCTACCAGGTTCCGGCCGTTATCACAAACGACCATGCCTGGGCCCAGGTGCAGCGGCTCAAACCATATTGCCGTCTCATCGAGGAGGGCATCCCTCACCTCGGAGGCAGTGTGCTGTCTGTCCCCCAAGCTGATCAGCTTCAGCACAGCCTGCTGACGTCTACCAACGCCAGTGCTGCAAAGTTTCCAACTCGTAGCTGGGGTCAATCTAACAGCGGAGGAGGAGGCGGTGGCGGAGGAGGAGGCGGTAGAGGAGGAGGAGGAGGGGGGTGTTCTTCTCGTGTCCCTGCCAGGAATGTTAGGCGGGGAGACGAGGTACACCGGGCCAGTTTGGGAAGCAGTCCCAGCCTCAACTACATTCACCCAGTGTGCCGTCAGTGAAATGTAGCGTCCCTGTCCGCATGCACTTGTCCACGCGTCGGTGGTCAAGTGGACCTTTGTGCAAAGCGCGGAACTAAGGGCCCGCCTGATGTTGAGTGACACGTGCTGGTGCAAGGCGGGGACGGCACACCGGGAGAAGTAGTGACGGCTAGGGACGGCATAGCGAGGTGCCGCAGTTGCCATCAGGTCCAGGAAGGCGGGAGTTTCAACAAGCCGGAACGCCAACATCTCCTGGGCCAGCAGTTTAGCGATGTTGGCGTTCAAGGCTTGCGCGTGTGGGTGGTTAGCAGTGTATTTCTGCCGCCGCTCCAATGTCTGAGAGATGGTGGGTTGTTGTAAAGAAGCGCCTGATGGTGCCTTTGATGGTGCAGGAGAAGGAGATAAGACAGGAACAGGGGAGGATGAGGGAGAAGTCAACAAAGTGGCGGAGGCAGATGAAGTGGTGTCCTGGCTCGTCCTCTGGAGTGCATCGCCAGCACAGTCAGCAGTGGCAGTGGCAGAGGCAGAGGCAGTGGCAGAGGCAGTGGCAGTGGCGTGAACGGCAGGCGGCCTTTGTCCTGCCGTTGCTGCCTGCCACTGATTCCAGTGCTTGGATTCCAAATGACGGCGCATTGAAGTGGTGGACAGGTTGCTCTTCTCAGAGCCCCTAATCAATTTCGAGAGGCAAATTGTGCAGACAACACTATATCTGTCCTCGGCGCATTCCTTGAAAAAACTCCACACCTTCGAGAAACGTGCCCTCGAGGTGGGAGTTTTTCGGGGCTGGGTACGAACTGGAACATCTTGGGAGATTCCGGGTGTGGCCTGGCTTCGCCTAAGCTGCTGACCTCTGCCTCTGCCTCTAGCTACCCTTTTTGGTGCTGCACTTGCCTCAACATCCACACTACTTTCCCCGCTTGACATCCCCCCTGTCCAGGTCGGGTCAGTGTCCTCATCATCCACCACTTCCTCTTCCAACTCCTGTCTCATCTCCTCCTCCCGCACAATGCGCCGGTCAACTGGATGCCCTGACGGCAACTGCGTCACATCATCGTCGATGAGGGTGGGTTGCTGGTCATCCACCACCAAATCGAACGGAGATGGAGGAGACTCTAGTGTTTGAGCATCTGGACACAGATGCTCCTCTGTTAGGTTCTTGGAATCGTGACGTGGAGAGGCAGGTTGAGGGACAATGAAAGGAGCGGAGAACAGCTCTGGGGAGCAGGGACAGTTGGGGTTATTGTTCTGTGAAGCTTGGGAATTTTGGGAGGAAGGAGGACAAGACTGTTGGGTAATAGGAGGAGAGGAGGCAGAGTCTGACTGGCTGCTGGACAATGTGCTGTAAGCGTTCTCTGACAGCCATTGCAAGACCTGTTCCTGGTTCTCGGGCCTACTAAGGTTTATACCCTGCAGTTTAGTTAATGTGGCAAGCAACCCTGGCACTGTGGAGTGGCGCAATGCTTGCTGCCCCACAGGAGTAGGCACGGGACGCCCTGTGGCTTCACTGCTACCTTGCTCCCCAGAACCATTCCCCCGACCTCGCCCACGGCCTCATCCACGTCCCTTTCCGGGAGCCTTGCGCATTTTGAATTCCCAGTTAGAAATTGGCACTATATACCAGTAGCAAAAATTGTGGGTGCACGTAACCCCAATATATTCTTTGAATTCCCAGTCAGACAATGGCACTATATACCAGTAGTAAAAATTGTGGGTGCACGTAACCCCAATATATTCTTTGAATTCCCAGTCAGACAATGGCACTGTATACCAGTAGTAAAAATTGTGGGTGCACGTAACCCCAATATATTCTTTGAATTCCCAGTCAGACAATGGCACTATATACCAGTAGCAAGAAATGAGGGTATTTATAACCCCAATATATTCTTTGAATTCCCAGTCAGACAATGGCACTGTATACCAGTAGTAAAATTGTGGGTGCACGTAACCCCAATATATTCTTTGAATTACCAGTCAGAAACTGGCACTATATGGCAGTAGCAAGAAATGAGGGTATTTGTAACCCCAATATATTCTTTGAATTCCCAGTCAGAAACTGGCACTGTATACCAGTAGTAAAAATTGTGGGTGCACGTAACCCCAATATATTCTTTGAATTCCCAGTCAGACAATGGCACTGTATACCAGTAGTAAAAATTGTGGGTGCACGTAACCCCAATATATTCTTTGAATTACCAGTCAGAAACTGGCACTATATGGCAGTAGCAAGAAATGAGGGTATTTGTAACCCCAATATATTCTTTGAATTCCCAGTCAGAAACTGGCACTGTATACCAGTAGTAAAAATTGTGGGTGCACGTAACCCCAATATATTCTTTGAATTCCCAGTCAGACAATGGCACTATATACCAGTAGTAAAAATTGTGGGTGCACGTAACCCCAATATATTCTTTGAATTCCCAGTCAGACAATGGCACTGTATACCAGTAGTAAAAATTGTGGGTGCACGTAACCCCAATATATTCTTTGAATTACCAGTCAGAAACTGGCACTATATGGCAGTAGCAAGAAATGAGGGTATTTGTAACCCCAATATATTCTTTGAATTCCCAGTCAGAAACTGGCACTGTATACCAGTAGTAAAAATTGTGGGTGCACGTAACCCCAATATATTCTTTGAATTCCCAGTCAGACAATGGCACTGTATACCAGTAGTAAAAATTGTGGGTGCACGTAACCCCAATATATTCTTTGAATTACCAGTCAGAAACTGGCACTATATGGCAGTAGCAAGAAATGAGGGTATTTGTAACCCCAATATATTCTTTGAATTCCCAGTCAGAAACTGGCACTGTATACCAGTAGTAAAAATTGTGGGTGCACGTAACCCCAATATATTCTTTGAATTCCCAGTCAGACAATGGCACTATATACCAGTAGTAAAAATTGTGGGTGCACGTAACCCCAATATATTCTTTGAATTCCCAGTCAGACAATGGCACTGTATACCAGTAGTAAAAATTGTGGGTGCACGTAACCCCAATATATTCTTTGAATTACCAGTCAGAAACTGGCACTATATGGCAGTAGCAAGAAATGAGGGTATTTGTAACCCCAATATATTCTTTGAATTCCCAGTCAGAAACTGGCACTGTATACCAGTAGTAAAAATTGTGGGTGCACGTAACCCCAATATATTCTTTGAATTCCCAGTCAGACAATGGCACTATATACCAGTAGTAAAAATTGTGGGTGCACGTAACCCCAATATATTCTTTGAATTCCCAGTCAGACAATGGCACTGTATACCAGTAGTAAAAATTGTGGGTGCACGTAACCCCAATATATTCTTTGAATTCCCAGTCAGAAACTGGCACTATATGGCAGTAGCAAGAAATGAGGGTATTTATAACCCCAATATATTCTTTGAATTCCCAGTCAGACAATGGCACTGTATACCAGTAGTAAAAATTGTGGGTGCACGTAACCCCAATATATTCTTTGAATTACCAGTCAGAAACTGGCACTATATGGCAGTAGCAAGAAATTAGGGTATTTGTAACCCCAATATATTCTTTGAATTCCCAGTCAGAAACTGGCACTGTATACCAGTAGTAAAAATTGTGGGTGCACGTAACCCCAATATATTCTTTGAATTCCCAGTCAGACAATGGCACTATATACCAGTAGTAAAAATTGTGGGTGCACGTAACCCCAATATATTCTTTGAATTCCCAGTCAGACAATGGCACTGTATACCAGTAGTAAAAATTGTGGGTGCACGTAACCCCAATATATTCTTTGAATTACCAGTCAGAAACTGGCACTATATGGCAGTAGCAAGAAATGAGGGTATTTGTAACCCCAATATATTCTTTGAATTCCCAGTCAGAAACTGGCACTGTATACCAGTAGTAAAAATTGTGGGTGCACGTAACCCCAATATATTCTTTGAATTCCCAGTCAGACAATGGCACTGTATACCAGTAGTAAAAATTGTGGGTGCACGTAACCCCAATATATTCTTTGAATTCCCAGTCAGACAATGGCACTATATACCAGTAGTAAAAATTGTGGGTGCACGTAACCCCAATATATTCTTTGAATTCCCAGTCAGACAATGGCACTGTATACCAGTAGTAAAAATTGTGGGTGCACGTAACCCCAATATATTCTTTGAATTCCCAGTCAGAAACTGGCACTATATGGCAGTAGCAAGAAATGAGGGTATTTATAACCCCAATATATTCTTTGAATTCCCAGTCAGACAATGGCACTGTATACCAGTAGTAAAAATTGTGGGTGCACGTAACCCCAATATATTCTTTGAATTACCAGTCAGAAACTGGCACTATATGGCAGTAGCAAGAAATTAGGGTATTTGTAACCCCAATATATTCTTTGAATTCCCAGTCAGAAACTGGCACTGTATACCAGTAGTAAAAATTGTGGGTGCACGTAACCCCAATATATTCTTTGAATTCCCAGTCAGACAATGGCACTATATACCAGTAGTAAAAATTGTGGGTGCACGTAACCCCAATATATTCTTTGAATTCCCAGTCAGACAATGGCACTGTATACCAGTAGTAAAAATTGTGGGTGCACGTAACCCCAATATATTCTTTGAATTACCAGTCAGAAACTGGCACTATATGGCAGTAGCAAGAAATGAGGGTATTTGTAACCCCAATATATTCTTTGAATTCCCAGTCAGACAATGGCACTGTATACCAGTAGTAAAAATTGTGGGTGCACGTAACCCCAATATATTCTTTGAATTACCAGTCAGAAACTGGCACTATATGGCAGTAGCAAGAAATGAGGGTATTTGTAACCCCAATATATTCTTTGAATTCCCAGTCAGAAACTGGCACTGTATACCAGTAGTAAAAATTGTGGGTGCACGTAACCCCAATATATTCTTTGAATTACCAGTCAGAAACTGGCACTATATGGCAGTAGCAAGAAATGAGGGTATTTATAACCCCAATATATTCTTTGAATTCCCAGTCAGACAATGGCACTGTATACCAGTAGTAAAAATTGTGGGTGCACGTAACCCCAATATATTCTTTGAATTACCAGTCAGAAACTGGCACTATATGGCAGTAGCAAGAAATGAGGGTATTTGTAACCCCAATATATTCTTTGAATTCCCAGTCAGAAACTGGCACTGTATACCAGTAGTAAAAATTGTGGGTGCACGTAACCCCAATATATTCTTTGAATTCCCAGTCAGACAATGGCACTATATACCAGTAGCAAAAATTGTGGGTGTATATAGCCCCAATTCTATTGCTAGGGGACTTGCAGGGTATTTCTGAGGTGAAGGTGGGGGGGGCACACCGTTGGAACGGTGATTTGGGGTGTATATATGGGGTATACGGGAATACACTGTCAGTGTGTTCCATTCAGGATCCTGGGAAAGCTGGGTTGCGGCGATTGAGCCCGTCAGTGCCACGTTACACTGACAAGCTTCTCCCTGGAATTGAAGTTATATGTAAGCCCAATATATTCTTTGAATTCCCAGTCAGACAATGGCACTATATGGCAGTAGCAAAAATAGTGGGTGTATATAGCCCCAATTCTATTGCTAGGGGACTTGCAGGGTATTTCTGGGGTGAAGGTGAGGGGGCACACCGTTGGAACGGGTATCGGGGGTATATATCGGGTATACGGGAATACACTGACAGTGTATTCCATTCAGGATCCTGGGAAAGCTGGGTTGCGGCGATTGAGCCCGTCAGTGCCACGTTACACTGACAAGCTTCTCCCTGGAATTTAGCTCTTATAAGAGCTGTTGTGGTTGTCTTCTCCTTCCTATCCTAGCCTGTCCCTGCCTACCCAGAATCTAAGCCCTAGCTAGCTGGACGGAAACCTCCGTCCTCGGTGAATTGCAAGCTCAGAATGACGCGAACCTGGGCAGCGCTGTTCTTTTAAATTAGAGGTCACATGTTTTCGGCAGCCAATGGGTTTTGCCTACTTTTCTCAACGTCACCGGTGTCGTAGTTCCTGTCCCACCTACCCTGCGCTGTTATTGGAGCAAAAAAGGCGCCAGGGAAGGTGGGAGGGGAATCGAGTAATGGCGCACTTTACCACGCGGTGTTCGATTCGATTCGAACATGCCGAACAGCCTAATATCCGATCGAACATGAGTTCGATAGAACACTGTTCGCTCATCTCTAATAGAGAGATAGGAGTTAGATAGATAGATAGATAGATAGATAGATAGATAATAGATAGATAGATAGATAGATAGATATGTGATAGATAGATAGATAGATAGATAGATAGATATGTGATAGATAGATAGATAGATAGATAGATAGATAGATAGATAGATAGATAGATAGATAGAAATCCTTTATTATCTACCATTACAGAATACATAAAATAAACAGTATATAGTTTTCTTTAATAACATCTGGTGATTTCAGGATTTTTTTTATTTTTTTTTGCACAGCACTCCAGAGAAGAGGGGGTTAACCTGACACCATGTCACCAAATACCCCACAGACTAAGGGAATTTCAGTCCAATTATAGCTGCCTTCCCAACTTAATAGTTTTAAGATCTTCATTTTAATGGCTTTATGACTCCTGGAAATGTCAGCGATATTGCTCATAAATCAACGTCCTTTCTGTTAGCCCTCTTGGATTAATATAAGATCCCTTTAATTACATTCCTGCTGTGGGCTATCATACCTAACCCCTTCTTAGGGTTTACTGCATTGGCCTTACTACCTCCAATTAAATAACATAAGCTGGAGACAGCAACACAGACCCTGCTAACATAAGGACAATGCCATGCAGGTATACATACTGTAGATTACTTGTATACATAATGATTTACAGTGACTAAGAACATATCAACAATACAAGAACAGCAACACTTTAACAAATGTAGTGTTAAACTAATTCACCCTTCAGGAAACCTTGTTCTATATTGTTCTATAGGCCCTACTAAGGCATATAATAGGAAAATAAAAAAATAAGTCACGTCACAAATAGACAAATATAGCATATCACTTTGTGACACAATATCACAAAACAATATTGTCTTGATAGGCTGATTATCTTGTAACATCTGGAAATATACAACTTCTATTCTATGTAAAAACAGTGGCAAATGTTATAAAATAAACAAACGGCCATCGTACTACTAGCATGACCACTCAATACTGTGCTATGATACCAGTCACACACAACTGCAGCGACCACTGGCTAAAGTGATCACATTCTGGCCACAACAAATGTAACATGAAGGGAATGCAGAAGATGCAGTCACATAGACTCATTCAAAGCAGGGAGAGAACAATATTACAGGTTATGGACTCTAGATTTTAAGGACACATTGATCCAGGGCTTATACTGACTGACAGATTGGAGTCGGCAAGGAATTTTTTTTCCCTGACATGGGGCAATTGGCATGAGCCACATGGGGTTTTGGCCTTCCCCTGGATCAAAACTGTAGGGGATTGTAGGGTTATAGGTTGTCTTAATGGACTGATGTCTTCATCCAACCTCATCTACTATGTAACTAAGTACCTATGTAACATATAAACACAGTAGTCTTAGGGAGCCCACAAGGTCTCTCTCCATGAAGAGGCTAATGTGACAAACAATACATATATAGTTACAGACCCTGATATTTTGCATTGGGACCCTGAAGCTTCCTATTATGTGGCTGCTAGCCAACATAACCTATATATACCAGTTAGTATTAGTATGTGGATGTCCTTAAGAGAGCAAGAAAGCCAAAACAGGGGAAAATGTCAAGAAAATAATATTACATCCAAAATACTGTTTATTAAAAAAAAATAATATTGAAGCGGTACTGATTGAATAGTTAAAAACATTTGGAGACACTCAGATAGGGCAGAATGTAAAAAAGTCCAAGGATGTATAGATCAGAATGCAAGAGTTGGTGCAAAGACTACAAGACTGTATAACTACATTGTAAGCCACTGTCTCATCTGCCCTGTTAAGACCACTGGTAGTTTAATGGATTTAATGGTTGTCCCGAGCAATGGTACATTCTTTGACCAAGACATGTTAGGGAGAGGGAGAAGACAGTCTCCTCCTCCCTGAGTTAAGATGAAGTTGAGTCCCTGGTTAACACCTTGATAGCTATAGTCAGTCCCAGTGTTGTTTTGCAGTCAAGAAGTGGGAAGTATCCCTGCCCAACCTTAGAGACTTGTGCGCAAGAACAGACTGTAAGGGTAACTGTTATATGGACCTCATAACTGCAACCCTTCCTGATAATCTCAGGTCAGACAGTGTACCCTTTTTGGATCCTCATCAACCTTGAAAATTGAAAGGTGTCTCCTTATTAGCAGGAAGTCCGCCATGCAAAAGAGACAGTGACAGATCCAGGGAGTACCATCCAATGCAATCTCCAGCCAAAGTGAAATTAAAGAAACGTGCCTACATTGTATGGATAAAGATTTACCTATTCTCTTGTAGCTGAGAACTGTGAGTTGTTGCTTCCCCATCAATTACTCCTGAGTCTTAACCCTGCACTCACCATTAAGGACACTCAACAACCATCAGGTTCGGGTAATCCAACCAGTAAGACATGCGCCAAGAAATACTACAACTACCAATATACATCCTATGCACTGTAAGAGCCCTACTGCCAACCTACTACTCTTCTTTCAACCAAAACCAACCTCTTAGTCTTCTTCCAACTAAGCAACTGTAGATGTAAAGACCATACAGGGAATCAATAAGTGGAGATGATATAAGGCAAAACCACGTATAACATGCTTGCGTCTTCACCTCTCTAATGTAATCAAGAGTTAATTAACAATAATCTACAACATATCCCAAAGTAAATACATTATAAATGGCCCAAAGGCGAGACAAACAATTGAGTAAATAACCGCACAGTAGTCAGGCAAAAAATCTATACTTGTTGTAAAACAGGAGATATGTACAAAAACCTGCAAATAGCAATTACTATAAATCATAATAATTACAAAACGCCACATCTGCCCTAAAGAAGAGACTTATAGCTGTCACCACAAGCCGTATCCTATGTGATATTTGTTATTCTTATATACAATTACTACTGGGAATACTTTGTGTGTGTAACTATATATATATATATATATATATATATATATATATATATATATATAATCCCAAAAATATATCAACAGTTCAACAGCCATTTGTAGAGGATTCTATGCCACAACATAATAGGTACATGATGTTTAAACTGTACTACAGCTATAGTCATTATCTGCGTCTATAAATTTGAGGTTCTACATATTATAAGCCGATGGCTGGTCAGGTAATGGAGGGGTGTACATCTCACCCATGCTACTCAGGTGGGTGAGATGAGAAAACTCCAGAAGGAATGTTTGTTCTCGGCAGACAACTTTCGTCTGCTGAGCATTTTGGTAAATGTTCAGTATTGGGCTGGATTTTTGGGAAAGACAGGTAGGTTTGGTAGTGGGATCTGTCATTCCACCCCCCTCCAGTCCACACTTGGGGATGTTCTGGCAACGACTCAGCTGCAGAGAGTCTCCTCGTCTAGGAGGCTTAAGAAGTCAACTCCAGCAACAGACCTTTGGCAGAGCTTGGCTGGAGAGCTGACAGAGAGGTCATATTTTTGGGAGCTGTGTCCTGAATGATTTTACTGGCTTTTTGGATTTCTGTTATTCTAGGTGAGGTAATCTATTCTATGTTTAGTTAGAGCCTAGCCGGGCAGGGATTTATTTTTGTATTGTTTTCTTTGTTGCTGCACTACCTTTTTTTTGAGTGAAAATAAAACTCTACCTTTGTTTTGGACTAAAAGAAATTGGACTTGTGTGTCTATGCCACCCCACCTAGCAACCCCAGACCCTGACAATATAGTGTAGATAGATAGATAGACAAATAGATAGATAGTGTTTCCATCATGTTTTTTTATCCACTATAGTGAATGGTGATATTTGGAGGGTCCTTTTATTATATCTTCGGCCCATTGTTCTGATCATATGACAGATCATAACAACGGAGTTGAACCTAGTTTTATGGGACAGACATATTTTCTTTAGAAACAGATGTTACGTTTTATAATTATTATCATTTATTGTAACTGTTAATTGCAATTTTTTTAACATATCTATTTCTATATTGTGTGGAAGTTAGCTCTCGGTAGCAGCAGTGGTGCAGACCCAAATAGTAAAGACAGGGACCGAAACTATGCAGCAAACTGGTTTATTTACAAAAAAAACCCAGAAAACAATCCTTGGCTTCAGGCATAAAAAATACAAAACAAAACACACCCTTAACTCCAGGCAAAAACAAAATACATACCTGCTCGTCTGAGTGCTAACTAAATAGTAGCAAAAATAATACCTCACTATACGTGGGGCTTACTATCAGCACAGGTACAAAAACAAGCAATCCAACTTTGTCTCACCAGACTCAAAATACAATACATAACATCATCCGAAAGTGATTAGCCCCTTTAAATGACATGAGGTATGTAAAACTCTGTATGGCTGCGGCGGGGCCCCATGTGGCATGAATGACACAGAAAAAAACATGGTGTTAAGATTCATGCTGTTGACATGCAGTTATTTCCAAAACCATCACGGAAACATCATGGAAATGCCAGCAGTTTCCCTATAGGTGTAATTGAAGCAAAAAATCTGCAGAGGAAAACTCTGCAAACTTTCTGTCAAAAGTGCTGTGGGAAGAAAAGTGATGTGTTGCCGCCACAGATTTTCCTGCTGGGATTTTTTTCTGCTGAACACCACAGAGGGCTTTAGGAAGAAAAAAGCTTCTGTAACAGCGGTATACCAATATACCGTACATACGAATGTACTGGTTAATATTAGGTTCTTCCAAATCTGAAATTTTGAGTGTTTGCTCTACAAACAATCAGCAAAATATCCATTTTAGGCTGAGGCCCCACATTGCCGAAACACAACTTTTTTTGTTGCAGATTTTGTTGTGGTTTTTCGAGCCAAAGCTAAGAATGGCTTCAAAAGGAATGGGAAATATATTAGAAATAATTATACTTTTACCTTTTGCTCAATCCACTCCTGGCTTTGGCTCAAAAAACACAGTAAAATCTGCAACAAAATAGCTGCGTTTCCACGTTTCAACGTGGGGCCTTAGCCTTAGGGAGCAAAGAGGGTGCCTCCGGCACACCATCCTCTCGTATTCCAGCCCTCTTTCCAGGTCATCCACCATGTTCTTCAGCTCTTAGGTCACCACTGCAGCTAGTGATTGGTCCTCAGTGGTCACATGGGGGGCTGCATAGGCATCATCACTCAGTATTGTCAAAGCTGGATGACGTTGACTTCCCTATGTGATCAAAGAGGCAGAATTAAAGGTCTCAGCAAAGACCATTGAGCCAAAGAAGATGGTGATTGGCCAAGAAAGAAGACCAGAATGCTGAAGAATACCACACTGGAGCCTAGGAAAGTGATTTTTTTGCACCTTCACCTCTACTGTATTCTGAGTCCTGAGATTATAATAACCAACTTTACCCTGCACTTCAGATTTGAACCAGATGTGTTATGTCCAACACAAATTTTTCTGGTGAACTTTTTGAATATTTGCAAGATGTTGAAAATCACTATTAGCAAATAACATTTGCAGCAACTTTTTCAATATCTTTTCAGTGGCCTTTTTGTTTGATATCAGGCTTTAGCAAGTTATCCCCTGTATATGTTGTTGAATTTACTTCTGCAGGAAACCACATGATTTTAGTCATTTGCTAGAAAATAGAGAAAATTAGAATGAAAATACTGAAGAATTGATATTTTTGGAATAAAACTATCTGTCATGAGAAATAAAGGTTATAAGAAGAAAAAAAAAACTTAGCAGCCAAACAGGATCTGGATTAATTAGCTGGCACAAAGAAAGGACGGAAATGTGCCAAGTTCTGAATATGTTATGATAGAGGAAGCCGTATCATCTGTCAAAAGGAATTGAATGTAAAATAACAGAAGTAATAGTGATACATTAGTGAGTCCAGGGTCTATTATGTGCCATTGGTGACTACTGGTGGATCAGCCAATTTACCAGGAACTTATCGAGATGCCATACAAATAACAGTGAATGGTGAATGACAATAAGAATATATTTAAAGAGGACCTTTCACCACTTTTGGGCACATGCAGTGTTATATACTGCTGGAAAGCTGACAGTGCGCTGAATTCAGCGCACTGTCGGCTTTCCCGATCTGTGCCCACTGTAAAGAGCTTACGGTGCCGGTACCGTAGTGCTCTATGGTCAGAAGGGCGTTTCTGACCATTAGCCAGAGACGTCCTTCTGCCTCGCGGCGCCTATCGCGCTGTGCTGTGGAGCGGGGAGGAACGCCCCCTCCCTCTCCTGATAATGCTCGTCTATGGACGAGCTGTGTGAGCAGATAGAGGGGGCGTTCCTCCCGGCTCCACAGCACAGCGCGATAGGCGCCGCGAGGCAGAAGGACCTGGCTAATGGTCAGAAACGCCCTTCTGACCATAGAGCACTACGGTACCGGCACCGTAAGCTCTTTACAGCGGGCACAGATCGGGAAAGCCGACAGTGCGCTGAATTCAGCGCACTGTCAGCTTTCCAGCAGTATATAACACTGCATGTGCCCAAAAGTGGTGAAAGGTCCTCTTTAATGAATTGCAACAACCCAGTGAGATAGTGTATGGATGATACGAGTAGTAGTTGGTTGAGTTGATGGTGGTTGTAGTTTGGTCTATTAAAACTCCATTACATCTCGTCAGCCCGGTGTAGAGAAGACTAACCTGGTAGAGGTGAGAGGCTTAGACAGGGTTGGGGGGATATTGTCACTCCTTGGGGAGAGACCACCATATAGGTGTGTGGAGACTTATTAAGCTTTTCGCACTCCACTTTGCAAGGGACCATGGGAAGAATATGCAAATCTGTCTTCCATGATGTAATTAGGAAGTCAGGTGCCCCCAACCCTGTCTAAGCCTCCCACCTCTACCAGGTTAGTCTTCTCTACACCGGGCTGACGAGATGCAATAACATCGAACGGCCGTCCTCGGTTGAGAGACTATACCTGGTAATAATCCCAGCGTCATTGCAAAACAAAGGCCTCTTGGAAGGTCGAGTATGATGTTAAAGGGAGCAGCCTTTATTGGGCCATATCACTGAGATTCTGTCTTCCTAATTACATCAGGGAAGACAGGCTTGCACATTCCAGTGAGCGCCCTCTATTGGTTTGCTGGTATGTAATGGACCGACTTCCTCAAGGGATTGGGTCGAGGATAAAACAGCGCTCGCCAGTAGATGTAAAATGAAACTCCTTTATTGGCATACACAACGCGTTTCTGCCAAATAGCCCTTTTTCAAGTGTATAAAATTCCTTCCACAGTGGGCCAGAGCATGGGTGTCATGGGTGTCTTACTCTATGTAGTAAGAATATGTAAAACCAAGCAAACCAGCTGTATGTAGTTACCGTAATGCCCCGGTAGTTAACATAATGCCCCGGTCAGGAGGGACTATATCCTATTGGAGTAGGATTTTTTGTTATTTATATTAAATTATTGAAATTCAGATTTTTCTGTGCAACATTCCAAATGATATTTTAATTTTTCGGAGACTTTTCCTTTAAACGGACCTTTATTTTCCCCATAAATTCTCTAATTACTGGCAAGTAAGTCATTTCCATTTTTTTCCTTTCATTTGAGAAATAGCTCCATTAAAACGCTGGTGACCATATGAGCTTTGTGGAGCTGTATTAATGAGCTGCAGACTGCAGGAATAGAACAATTCCCTATTCTAGCAGATACTGCATTAGCATGGCACGTTTAATAGGATGGCACGTTTAATCCTCCGAACAATGAGGCAGATACATCTTTCAAATGCTTTAAGTGCAAACAAGAGCTCGTGTTACATTAATCTGAGACAATGTTACCTTAGGATTGAGGACAATTAATGGAGACATAGCGTACAGTACAATTTATTATAATATGATTCAAGCTAAAAGCTTTCTCTGCAAGTATTGTTCTTGATATTAGGAACATTATGCATCACAGTGATGTAACTGAGCTTGACAAGAACTGCTAACCAGTGCGTGGACTTCATAACAAGAGCATAACAGGAAGTCATTCGATTAGTGTAAAACAGCGGATATTGCTGGCGTGATGTGCGGCGGTATGGCTGCATTATTTACGGTATTATAAACAGATGGCTTTCATATTGCACATTCTAATAGGGCAACATGTAAATTCAATGTTATGAGATGGAGAAAACAATACGAACGATAATAACAAGAGCAATAATAATAATAATAATTCCCATTGACATATATGTAAAATAATATCCGTAGGTTCTGACATCAGAGTGCACAAACTACACCGGTAAAAAAATGAACTTTTAATTCTTTGTCCACATGTACTGAAGCTATGATTACCAGTCTCTTATAGTCTAATCTCACAACAGCTGCACGTGGCAGAATTTGCATTTTGCGTGTGAACACCTCTGTGTGGCTAGCCGCAACGGGATGCCGGTGCAGTGCACCGGTATCCAGTTGCTGCATTCCGATCCGGATTAAGTCCAAAGAATGGGCCTAATCGGGAGCTGAGGACGCCGCAGCTGAGTCAGCCGCGGAATCCGCGGCAAGATAAGACAGCTCACTTCTTTTTTCCGCTACTAGCTAGCAAAAAAAAGAAGAGAGTGTCTCCCATTGAAGTCAATGGAAGCTGTTTTAGGAGCTGGATTTTGAGGTGGATTCCGCTTCAAAATTTGCTCCGAAAAACTCTGAGTGAACATACTATTAGATTTGCTGCACAGCATTGTACAGGCTTTTAACGTCTCCATCAGTCTATGACTCTAGTTCATCAGTGGCCACAAGGCAAGTACTCAATATCTGCCTCCAGGCCAAGGCCATCACTTGATTTTGTCCATCAGTAGCCCCCAGTGTCCTAAAGTTTGCCCTCTTCCTGACCTCAGACCCCTCGGTAGCTGCTGTTTTCTCCAAGTGATGTATAGTGCTTCTGTAACTGCTGATATGTGAGTGACCACAGATATGTGATAGAAAAGCTGTTCTGCCCTGGGACTTGTAGTACCTCACTGTCATTATATATCTGTAGTTGTAATGAAGAATCAATGCAAATGTCCAGTATAAACGCATGAAATCATAAAACTAAATGGATCACATTGTAATTCAAGAAGAGAAGAGAGGCCGTTCCAAATGAAGATGGAGGTGGTGCTGGAGAGTTCTTTTGCAGCATTGGGGACACCCCCAGTGCTGTTTGAGCACTGGGGCCCGCCCCCAGTGCTGCAAGAGAACTAATTTGCATACCGACAAAAAACGGGATTTCTACCGAACGGCAGGGCAGAGAAGGCATCTAAAGGTAGGAGAAGAATAGCCTTTCTTAAGGCTATTCTGACGTGGTAGGCAGAAAAAATACAATTTTAATGATAGAACCCCTTTAAAGAGATTCCGCAGCAGTCGGGGTCACATTCTATCCCCTATAAAACCAAATGTCCCATGGTTTTCTGCTTTATATGGCCGCAGAATTTCCCGGTAACGCTGAATATTTTAATAATTTAAGCATTGGATATATTATTCTAACTATATATTACAACTGTGGTTTTATCATCACACTATAAAGCAACTGCTTGTACTTTAGGGTCACCTCTGTCATAATAATAACAATGAAATATAATCTTTCTAGATTTTATTTAACTTTTGTGCACAGGGTGTTCAGATGTTGATAGCTCCTGCAGGGCTGGAAAAAATGCTTCATTATAATGTGTCACCATACAGTTATGTTGCTTTGACCTATTTTGAATATTGTTCTTAGGAAAGCATTGGAAAGAGCGCATACAGTTCATTCTAAATGCTGCGTTTCAGAAATCTAAAATATACTAGAAGAATATAAAGAACTCTGTAGCCTGTATATGTGTTAGCTGAATATATTAAAGGGATAGAACATCTTACACTAGGTTCACACTAGCGTTCGGGTCTCCATTCTGTGGTTTCCGTCTTCTGCATGCAGAAGACGGAAACCTGTCAGATCGGGTCCGGCCGTGAGCGGTGGTGAGCGTTTTATGCTCTCCGCTGCGAAACCGTTTGTTTTTTTAAATCGGACACAGAGTACTGCATGTCCGACTCTGTGTCCGGTTTAAAAAAAAACGATTTCACGGCGGAGAGCATAAAACGCTCACCAGCGCTCACGGCCGGACAGCTTTCTCACCCATTCAAATGAATGGGTATGAAAGAGTCCTGCAGGTTTCCGTCTCCTGCCTCTGTTTTGTGCAGGAAACGGAAACCTGCAGAACGGAGACCGGGCGCAGATGTGAACGAGCCCTTATACGTAAAGGAACAGAATTATCAGTAAGCGGCAGAAAATAAAGAGGAATTTCGTAGACCCAGATGACTGGATGAGGGAGTCTCGAGCCCCGGACTCTGTGACGGAATCAGTTGTGGCATTCAAGGCAACATCAAGCAGGACTCTTATTTTTCAAGTGTCCTGCTTCGATCTCTGCCTCCCGTTGTTGTCAATCTGGATGGAATCCGAAAAGGATTTGGAGACAGGATGATTACACTTGTAACTATATAGCTTCCTTTATATGCGACAATGGTAGACATCAGATCTGATTCCGAAAGAAATTGACCTTGGTTTCAAAGTCAACTCGAAATGGGATTATCTTCCGCCAGATCCATTATTGTATCAGAGTCTGGGGTGATGGGATGAAAGTATCCTCACGCACTATGGAGGGTCCCCATGACACTTATGATGACTTTTCCCCATTCCTATGATATTAGCTTAATATCTGGTTGTCAGACTTTAGGCATTGAGTCGGTGCATATTAAAGTCCTGTAGCTTCTTGGCTGGGAGTCTTTTTGTACTGCCCATTATTTTTGTCTATTGTCCTAGTAAGGGTCGCCTCAATTTCAGGCCCCACAGCAGCAGAGTTGTATGTTGTGTAGTCACAAGCTAGTAATATCTACCTCTTCCAACCCCACTGTATGATGCATGATGTGGTAAGTGGTGGTGTGAAATAAATGAATAAGAGGGAATAGTGCTCCTCCTCCTTCAATACTGTTCATTTACTATACACTGTAGCCTGGGCCTTGGGTCTGCAAACACAAGCTTTGTAGTCTGGGGTTTGTACAAAAGGTCAGACTGGGCTCCATATTATTGGCTTGGTTGTGTCTAGTCCACTAGTGACTTGATGTAGTGCAGCAGTGTGTATTTTAGAACCACTTCTTACTGAAAAACTTGGGTCACTGATCCAGGGAAACCATTATTTTAAGGAAGAAGGGGTGTGGCAAGTAAAATGACTGCAACATATATGAAAACAAGGAGCATAACTGTCCCAGAAAAAAATGTCTCTAGGCCAATAGTGGTCAGTTATGGATTGACAGAAGAAAAAAAAAAAGATCTTTATTTTTTTCTTTTATGGCTGAGGCCACACGTTACAGGAAAGCTGCTTTTTTTTGTTACAGATTTTACACCACTTTTTCAGCCAAAAATATATAAACACTAACCAGTGGCGTAACTAGGAATGGCGGGGCTCCGTGGCGAACTTTTGCCATGGCCCCCCCCCCCATCCCAACTGACGTCGAAGACGTACAACACCATTTTATATATAAATTTATACTGTATGTGGGAGAATTGGCTCAATGGCAACAGCAGCAGACCCAGACAGTCAGAGACAAACACAAAAATTCAGGTACAAACAGGTTTTATTCGGTACATTTATTTTGCAAAAACAGCAAAACAAAATAAGCCTTAACTTCAGGCAAAACAATAACAGAAATCCTGCTCGTCTGAGCTACTAACTGTACAGAGAATACCCTAACTGTATGTGTGGCTTTCTTTAGCCACACAGCCAACACACAGGGCAAAAACAATGACAGTTGTACACACTGGACCCTCACCAGTTTTCAGAGTGCTGAGACAGAACCCGGATCCTCCTCTCTCCACCAGCAACTGCCCAGGACTGAGGTCATGACAACCTTTTATAGGCCTTTTAACCCCTTCCCGACATGCGCCGTAATAGTACGGCGCATGTCGGGTCTGTAACTATGGCGACCGCCCGGGAGCCGGGCGGCCGCCATAGCCGCCGGGTGTCTACTGCTTTAAGCAGTAGACAACCGGCTCTAATGCCTCCGATCGGTCGGCAATTTTCCTGGCCATTTTCCCGGCGGCGCATGGGCGCCGCCATTTTGGCCGGGATCGCCGGCTCCTGGAGCATGCTCCAGGGCTGACGTCCCATTGCCATGACAGCCGGGAGCCTTGTACAGGCTCCCAGGCTTGTCTGCAAATCCTCTCTTTTGCAGGCTGGTCTATGCAGCCTGCAAAAGAAAGGATGCTTTTTTGCAATGCATTGCAATGCATTAGCATTGTAATGCATTGCATTAGTGATCAGACCCCCTGGGGTTCAACACCCCTAGGGGGTCTAATAAATGCAAAAAAAAAATAAAAAAAAAAAGTTAAAAAAAATATAAAAAAATATAAAAAGAATTAAAAGTTCAAATCACCCCCCTTTCCCTAGAACACATATAAAAGTAGTTAAAAACTGTGAAACATATACATGTTAGGTATCCCCGCGTCCGAAATTGCCCAATCTACAAATCTATAAAAATATTTTTCCTGTTCGGTAAACGCCGTAGCGGGAAAAATAGTCGAAATTGCCAAACCGCCATTTTTTCACTGTTTTGATTCTGATAAAAATTTGAATAAAAAGTGATCAAAGCAATAACATTTCCCGAAAATGGTAGAACTAAAAAGTACACCCGGCCCCGCAAAAAAGATGCCCTATGCATCCCCGTACACTTACGTATAAAAAAGTTACGGCCGTCGGAATATGGCGACTTTTAGAAAAAAAAATTTTTAACACAGTTTTGGAATTTTTTTTAGGGGTCAAAATGTAAATAAAATCATATAAATTTGGTATCCCTGGAACCGTACCGAAACACAGAATGTAGGGGACATGTCATTTTGGCTGCACAGTGAACACCGTAAAACCAAAGCCCGTAAGAAAGTCGCAGAAATGCATTTTTTCTTCAAATCCACCCCATTCTGAATTTTTTTCCTGCTTCCCAGTACATTATATAGAATAATTAATGGCGGCAGCATGAAGAAAAATTTGTCCCGCAAAAATTAAGACCTCATATGGCTCTGGGAGTGGAGAAATAAAAAAGTTATGGGGTTTTGAAGGAGGGGAGTCAAAAACGAAAAATGAAAATCAAAAAATGCCATCGGCAGGAAGGGGTTAATGAAGCCCAGCTCCCATCTGTGCATGAAGTCTCCTTCCTGCTGTAGGACAGGAGATGGTTAACAGAACGGCCTTCTCACAGCTAAGGTTTTGTTACAGATCTGTATTGTGATCTCACTTACCATACATAAGTGAGATATCTGGGGGAGATATAGCGACCTTCCACAACTTTACCTGTCACCTTCTCACAATATATATATATATATATATATATATATATATATATATATATATATATATATATATATTATACACATAATGGTGTTGTACAACATGCACATGGTCAAAAGCGAATTATATAAGCTGTTACGTTCTTGATGTACATGAAGTCCTTCCATTACAGGGAACTGAAAATCCACCGTGATGCTAGAAGAAAATGTTCTTTTACATCAAGCTATAGAAGTTGTGGACATTATGCACATGTTTCTTTTGTCGGAGACTACAGGACTACAGCCTTGAAGCTAAGCTTAGACTGGCAGTTCTAATGTTGATGGGATATAAGTTATTGGTAATGCAATTGATTTTCTGTGACCTGCTGGAGGTCCTGCTGCTTGGTACAATGGCTGCCTGATGAGATCTAACCTAAAAAATAGTTTCTTTACACCTTCCTCTAAAACCTTTTCTAACACCAACAAAAGGAATAACTAGGCGGCATTGAAAGAGAACAAGTTGGCTGGAAGACATGCTAAAAAAGATGAGAACTCAATGATCTCAGGTGTGGATAAATCAATAAACATGATCTAAACTTGTTAAGATCAAACTTGTTGGTTGCAACATCTAGCATATAACTCAATAAAAGGGATCCATAACAAAAATTTCTGTCAGATTTGTACAGATCTTAGCATAGGTCATCAAATGAAGATTCATGGGGGTCCAACACTTGCTTCACAGGCCATATGGCGCCATGTTCATTTGTAAAATGGCCTTCAATCAGCTGATCAGCCATAGGCTCTGGTGTCGGATACCGCTGATCTGTAATTGATGACCTATTCTATGGATAGGACATAAATAGAGATGAGCGAACACTAAAATGTCCGAGGTTCGAAATCCGATTCGAACAGCCACTCACTGTTCAACTGTTCGAACGGATTTCGAACCCCATTATAGTCTATGGGGGGAATGCTTGTTTCAGGGGTAGGCAAAATTCGATAATATTATACTTACCAAGTCCACGAGTGATGGTCGTGCTCGATTCTCCTTGAAGTCTTCTCCCGGCGCAGCGTCCCCGCGTCTTCTTCCGGCTAGAATTCACTCTGCCTAGGTATTGGGGCCTAGGCAGAGCCGACTGCGCATGCACGGTCGGCTCTGCCCGGCCCGACGCCTGAGCAGAGCCAACTGTGCATGCGAGGGCATGCCCGTACATGCGCAGTCGGCTCTGCCTACGCCGCGGGGACGCTGCACGGAGAAGACTTCTCAAGGTAAGAGAAGAACCAGCGTTGATTGGCAATGTATAGCATTCTGCCAATCAACGCTGGTTCTGCATCGAACCTTAAACTTCGAACAGCTAGTAGTGTTTGATCGAGTACGAGTATTTCGAATACCGTAGTATTCGATCGAACACCTACTCGATCGAACACTACTCGCTCATCTCTAGACATAAATTATTTAGCCTGGAAAATCCCTTTAAAGTTGGTTGAACTTTCCATGACACTGTAACGTCTAGTCCTTCCTCCATCCACATGAGCATTTCCACCTAAATTAAGACTCAGCAGATTATTGGATGGAATAATTTGGCCACAGCAGACATCTTTATTTAAAAAAAAAATATGTAACAATTACCTGAGCATATAACCTTTTATCTAAAGGTTAAGGAATTCTTTGAAACCCTCAACCGGGTCTCTTACCCTTTCTTGCTTTACCTCCAGCCGTACAACCAGGTCAGAGGCACCAAGTCACCCTTTCCATGTGAAGGAATCCCATATTAAAGATTTCCCTTGTTTAGACCAGCCAGATTTCCTGGCATATCAATGCCACTTCTTAGGAAGTCTAGAGCCTTAAGCCCTCCCTCCCCCCCAACTACACAGCCACATCTTAGTTGCCCAACTTCGAGGACCCTCTACAAAGCTGCTGTGACTGATCTGCCTAACAATAGAACATCCCCCATCCCATTATAACTAAAACACTTCCTTATTTGCCAACTACGATTAACAAACATTAGGAAGAGATTAACAAACATTAGGAAGAGAGAGGGTGGGAGATTGTTCCCCGATGCTCTTCACCGTGAGTGTAGTTATCCTTTGCAGGCTTTTCTTCTTAGCTCCACTGCACAACAAACCTTAACTTGGCTCCTCCTCCACTTTCAAACCCACCAATGGCTTCCGTCCATTCGCCCAGCATCATGTGGGCCTTCCCTTAAACCGTGCTCCTTCATTTGGCCCTTTCTTGATCTGTGGGACCTGTCAACCATACTTGCCCAAAATGAAAAACAAGGACTTGGCAATCAAAAGTCATCCTTTTTCCTATTCGGACTATAGACATATTTGGCTAAACCCCTATGTGTATGGGTTGAGTTAAGAAGAGAATGTCCTTTCTAAGAATGAGCATCGGCCATCCTAAGAAAGTCACAATCTAGTTATTGAAAAGAGTGCAAGGACACAAAATAATACTGCCTGCTGACAAGACCTCAAAATAAACCTGCTTTATGGATTCATCTCTTTTTCGGTATCTGCATCATTCTGAGCAATGCCTTTCACATTGGTACACCCTGCAGATAGGTAATGTAGGAGATTGATGATAAACCTAAAAAGAGGTCAGGTATATTACGCATATAATACCTGCAGCACAGCAGCCCCGAGGAGCTTCTCCAATCGCTCTACATATTGTCTACCTTGCCATTTTTTTTCCTCGTCCCCTTGTCCCTTTAAAGCAGAGGTTATTAAGGTCCTTGTGGGTTTCTTACAGAAGGACAGATCCATTCTCCTTGAAATTATATTGTCAGAAGATAGAACATCTCAAAATAAAAAGTGATGTTTATGTGATTTACGTCCGCAGGGAGACAAATAACTCTACGTGTTGAGCCCGGTACTATCTCTGTACTATCTCGGTGATGGAGCAGAGCTGTCATGTATCACACTGGCCCATCTACTAACGCCCGGCATCCAGGGTGACCAGCTAGCATGGGGGCCACTAAGTCATCTTTAGTTTCAAGATGGATAGAAAATGGAAATTGCTCTCATTGGCAATAACCTGTAAATCAATGGTGTACAGGACTGTAAATCTACAGCGCGGAGTGTGCAGGCAAATTGTGCTGAGACACATTAGCTTTCATGTAGAAGCAATTCCTATAGTTCCAAATAAAACAAGTCTTAAATCAGGAGTAGATGAAGGGGCCAGTCTATTATAAGTGCTCCAATGTATATATATATATATATATATATATATATATATATATATATATATATATATATATATATATATATATATATATAATCTCTCCTGTGGTCAATAACCTTATATCAAGCCTAGAATACCCATACAAAGTTTAGCTTGACAATTAACCAAAGGTGTAACCGAGCCCCAATGCAAAATCTGTACCAAGGCTCCCTACTAGAGATGAGCGAACAGTGTTCTATCGAACACATGTTCGATCGGATATCAGGGTGTTCGCCATGTTCGAATCGAATCGAACACCACGTGGTAAAGTGCGCCAAAATTCGATTCCCCTCCCACCTTCCCTGGCGCCTTTTTTGCACCAATAACAGCGCAGGGGAGGTGGGACAGGAACTACGACACCGGGGGCATTGAAAAAAATTGGAAAAAGTCATTGGCTGCCGAAATCAGGTGACCTCCATTTTAGACGAATAGTGGATTTCAAATCCGGGTCATATGAGAATGTGAACTTTGTGACTATGAGACAGGGATAGCTGTACAGGCAGGGATAGCTAGGGATAACCTTTATTTAGGGGGGAATGTTATTAAAAATAACTTTTTGGGGCTCTATCGGGTGTGTAATTGTGATTTTTGTGAGATAAACTTTTTCCCATAGGGATGCATTGGCCAGCGCTGATTGGCCGAATTCCGTACTCTGGCCAATCAGCGCTGGCCAATGCATTCTATTAGCTTGATGAAGCAGAGTGTGCACAAGGGTTCAAGCGCACCCTCGGCTCTGATGTAGCAGAGCCGAGGCTGCACAAGGGTTCAAGCGCACCCTCGGCTCTGATGTAGGAGAGCCGAGGGTGCACTTGAACCCTTGTGCACCCTCAGCTCTGCTACATCAGAGCCGAGGGTGCGCTTGAACCCTTGTGCACACTCTGCTTCATCAAGCTAATAGAATGCATTGGCCAGCGCTGATTGGCCAATGTATTCTATTAGCCTGATGAAGTAGAGCTGAATGTGTGTGCTAAGCACACACATTCAGCTCTACTTCATCGGGCTAATAGAATGCATTGGCCAGCGCTGATTGGCCAGAGTACGGAACTCGACCAATCAGCGCTGGCTCTGCTGGAGGAGGCGGAGTCTAAGATCGCTCCACACCAGTCTCCATTCAGGTCCGACCTTAGACTCCGCCTCCTTCGGCAGAGCCAGCGCTGATTGGCCGAAGGCTGGCCAATGCATTCCTATGCGAATGCAGAGACTTAGCAGTGCTGAGTCAGTTTTGCTCAACTACACATCTGATGCACACTCGGCACTGCTACATCAGATGTAGCAATCTGATGTAGCAGAGCCGAGGGTGCACTAGAACCCCTGTGCAAACTCAGTTCACGCTAATAGAATGCATTGGCCAGCGCTGATTGGCCAATGCATTCTATTAGCCCGATGAAGTAGAGCTGAATGTGTGTGCTAAGCACACACATTCAGCACTGCTTCATCAAGCCAATACAATGCATTAGCCAGTGCTGATTGGCCAGAGTACGGAATTCGGCCAATCAGCGCTGGCTCTGCTGGAGGAGGCGGAGTCTAAGATCGCTCCACACCAGTCTCCATTCAGGTCCGACCTTAGACTCCGCCTCCTCCAGCAGAGCCAGCGCTGATTGGCCGAATTCCGTACTCTGGCCAATCAGCACTGGCTAATGCATTGTATTGGCTTGATGAAGCAGTGCTGAATGTGTGTGCTTAGCACACACATTCAGCTCTACTTCATCGGGCTAATAGAATGCATTGGCCAATCAGCGCTGGCCAATGCATTCTATTAGCGTGAACTGAGTTTGCACAGGGGTTCTAGTGCACCCTCGGCTCTGCTACATCAGATTGCTACATCTGATGTAGCAGTGCCGAGTGTGCATCAGATGTGTAGTTGAGCAAAACTGACTCAGCACTGCTAAGTCTGCATTCGCATAGGAATGCATTGGCCAGCCTTCGGCCAATCAGCGCTGGCTCTGCCGGAGGAGGCGGAGTCTAAGGTCGGACCTGAATGGAGACTGGTGTGGAGCGATCTTAGACTCCGCCTCCTCCAGCAGAGCCAGCGCTGATTGGCCGAATTCCGTACTCTGGCCAATCAGCACTGGCTAATGCATTGTATTGGCTTGATGAAGCAGTGCTGAATGTGTGTGCTTAGCACACACATTCAGCTCTACTTCATCGGGCTAATAGAATGCATTGGCCAATCAGCGCTGGCCAATGCATTCTATTAGCGTGAACTGAGTTTGCACAGGGGTTCTAGTGCACCCTCGGCTCTGCTACATCAGATTGCTACATCTGATGTAGCAGTGCCGAGTGTGCATCAGATGTGTAGTTGAGCAAAACTGACTCAGCACTGCTAAGTCTGCATTCGCATAGGAATGCATTGGCCAGCCTTCGGCCAATCAGCGCTGGCTCTGCCGGAGGAGGCGGAGTCTAAGGTCGGACCTGAATGGAGACTGGTGTGGAGTTATCTTAGACTCCGCCTCCTCCAGCAGAGCCAGCGCTGATTGGTCGAGTTCCGTACTCTGGCCAATCAGCACTGGCCAATGCATTTCTATGGGGAAAAGTTAGCTTGCGAAAATCGCAAACTGACAGGGATTTCCATGAAATAAAGTGACTTTTATGCCCCCAGACATGCTTCCCCTGCTGTCCCAGTGTCATTCCAGGGTGTTGGTATCATTTCCTGGGGTGTCATAGTGGACTTGGTGACCCTCCAGACACGAATTTGGGTTTCCCCCTTAACGAGTTTATGTTCCCCATAGACTATAATGGGGTTCGAAACCCATTCGAACACTCGAACAGTGAGCGGCTGTTCGAATCGAATTTCGAACCTCGAACATTTTAGTGTTCGCTCATCTCTACTCCCTACTATAATGTATTGCTCATTGTACTGGGGAAAGACAACTTAAGGGCTCCCCTTAGAGTCCTAGACCAGTCCTGGACCCAAATGCAACTATGCCATTTTGCACCCCATCAGGTTACACTTCTGCACTTAGTAACACTGTACTACATTGTTAACTTGGCTGTGTGAATGACTTATTAATGGCATTTTTTTGTCTTCTATGATAAGATATCATGCTGCAGCAAGCAAGCTACGGAAAGTCAAAAGAACCTTTTATATACATGTATTGGTGAGTTCCAGGGGCGAAACTTGAGGGGTGCAGAGGGTCGCATCGAGGTCCAGGAGCCTTAGAGCTGGCATCAGTATTGAGATTGCAGCTTCCATCTGGCCCATAAGTCAAGGAGACCCACAGATTACCCGAACCACACTAAGGTATTAAACTCCTTACCACTAGAGATGAGCGAGTAGTATTTGATCGAGTAGGTATTTGATAGAATACTACGGTATTCGAAATACTCGTACTAATTCAAATACTACTCCTATTCACAGTAAATATTCGATTCAGAACCAGCATTGATTGGCCAAATGCTATAGCATTCAGCCAATCAATGCTGGTTCTGCAGCAGGCTCTTCTTTGCTAGTCGGGAGAGCTGTCAGCTTTCTCTTAGGAATGCATTGACCAGTGTTGATTGGCCGAATGCTATACAGTGTACAGTATTTGGCCAATCAATGCTGGTTCTGCCAGAGTCTCGTCTGTGAGGAGGCGGAGTCTACGATCGGACCACAATGGAGACTGCTGTGATCCGATTTTAGACTCCACCACCTCACAGACGAGCCTTCGGCAGAATCAGTGTTGATTGGCCAAATACTGCACACTGTATGGCATTCGGCCAATCAACGCTGGTCAATGCATTCCTAAGAGAAAAAGTCATTTCCAGCATAACCGAAAGCTGCCAGCTCTCCCGACTAGCAAAGAAGAGCCTGCTGCAGAACCAGCGTTGATTTGCCGAATGCTATACACTGTATAGCATTCGGCCAGTCAATGCTGGTTCTGCAGGACGAGTAAGTTCACATTAGCGCCTTGTAGAAGGTGTCCGCAGGAGGACCCCCCGAACGGAATATCAGCACAACTGCAAGCGCTGTCCAGCTAAAGTGCACGGACCCGTTATAGTCTATGGGGTCCGAGAGCTTTAATTACACAGCGCTCCTCCTAAACACTCTCCTCCTGCTACTTGTGGACTTGGTGACTCTCCTTAATCAAATAGTGGTTTCCCCTGGTTTTTTCCATAGACTGTAATGGAATTCGATATTCGATCGAGTAGTCGAATATTGAGGCTCTACTCGAAACGAATATCGAATATCGAATATTTCACTACTCGCTCATCTCTACTTAGCACCTGTAACCATTACTTTCAAGAATTCACTGTAGAGATGAGGTATGGGGCCCCAGAGAAAAGATTGCACCGGGGCCCACAAGACTTTAGTTACCACTGGTGAATTCTCTCTCTTCCCATGAAAAGTACTATGAATAACTAAATGTACCTATAGATAATAGTATAAAGTTGAAGGATATTATCAATTGATGACATTAGTTTGAAGTGGCGGTACTCCCAGAGCCAGAATACCTAGAAGAAACTCACAAAAAATGTGGAAAACATAAAAAACATTTTTAAAAAACCCATAAAAACAGCAGACACTTTTTTAGGTCGTGTTCAATCACAGGACCCCAACACTGCAGATGGAACCCCCTCCCACTACCCCAGTGTAAGTGGATGGCAATTTTCCTTGTTTGCTTGTTATTGGGAAATTGTAACTATAAGGACTTATTCACATGACCGCAAAAATGTGGCTATTCACGTTTTCACTTTTTTCATATTGTTTTTCAGATCATTGAAAAAAACTGACATGCACTATCTTTGCTGTGTAACTAGACATAGATTGTATCATGTGAATAGATCTATTGAAAATTATGGGTTCTGTTATGGCCACGTCTGACAATTGGTCATTTTTCACTGCCATGTCTGATGCAATGATTGTCTGTGCACTTGCACTGACAAACATGGCTTTTTTTCCCCCCAGACATTATATTCATTGAAAAAAGGCCCCGCACAGCGAATTGCTGAAAAAAAAACTGCTGCAGAAACATATTGCGTTTTTTTTCCACAGTTTTTTTCACAGAAAGTCTTTCTTCCATTGTTATACCTATGCGAAAATGCCATATTTTGGCATACCAAAGTATATAAAAATAAAATATTCATATCACCAGTCTCCTGCTACCCCTTCCTAATGCTCGCTGAGCCAACTGGTCCCTAGTTACTGGTTCCTCTCTGCACACAGTAAGTGCCCACTCAGCCAGTCACTGGTCACTGCAGTCACAAACCCAATCCAAGAACTTCCTGAGTATATAGACAAGGACCAGACACCAGACTGAGGGGATAAGTGAGGTCAGCATTACTTTAATATTCTTATTATGCTACACTGAGCTTTATAGATATAAGTATAATCTATCTATCTATCTATCTATCTCCTATCTATCTATCTATCTATCTATCTATCTATCTATCTATCTATCTATCTATCTATCTATCTATCTATCTATAGATAGTTTATAGTGAGTGGAGGAAAATGTCCTCTGCCCCTTCCAGTTTAAGGCTAAGGCCCTATGTTGCGGACACACACTGTATTACTGTTGCAGATTTTGCTGCGGTTTTTTTTATCCAAAGATAGCAATGGCTTGAAAAGGAAGGGAAAACTATAAATGAGGCCCTTAGGCATTTTCCTTCTGTTAAATACATTTCCTGCTCAAAATCTGCAACAAAAAAGAAGTCTTAGCCTAAAAACAATGGACACCCGATGGACCACATGACAACCCAGGAATGCTCCTACGGGCCCTGAGTTTTGATGTGTTCTGACATGCTAGAGTAGTAGCAATGAATGTAAACTTTGCAATCTAAGGTGTCACATCATCCCATGTCACTTGCCATGCATCCAAAGGGGGCAATTAAAGACATCAAGGACCCCTCTGGCATCAAGGACCCCTCTGACTGTTTTGAGAGGAAGAATATACACTTTAGATTACACATTTAATTTATGCGGCTGCTGGATTAAGCCAATGTCACAGCTGCCAGGATTGCTAATGAAAGGGTGATCAAAAAGACAGTGGAATGTGGGAGGAAAAAATATATCACCAAAGGTTTTCAGGTGGCTTGGATAGTAAATTCTGATTAACGACATCTTTTTAATCCTAAACTTAATTCACCTTGTGGGAATGCGCAGTCATAAAACATTCTGCGCTCTTACTACTGCCAAGCTGTTCTACCCCCATGGAGCCCGGATGGCTGTGCTGTTAGAAGACAGAGGAAGTCTGTCTGTTTTGGTTGATTTTCATTAAGCTTTACAATTGTCTTTGTCCTTCTGCCCTCCTATGGTGAACCAACAGTCTGTGCACTTAACCCGAGGAAGCAAATTACTCCAGACGAACTGAAGAGTGAGATGATTGGTCCCTGTCAGGGATACAGGGCAGTGAGCGAGATCATGAGGCAGCGTTTTTAGACTCTGGAGTCATCTAATAGTTTTTAATGTATTATTCCTTCTTCCCGCTGCATGCCAGTGATCAATCACATCAGTTTGCAGAATGCATGAACAAAAAGATTTGTTAAAAGGTTAATGAGCCGGAGTGCCTAGAATTAAGTGGTCTTCTACCGTCAGGTGACTTTATTGTGCTTACTGCAACTTTTACTAAATACGGCAGGGAATAGTAGTTAAAGGTATAGGAACCATTTTCTCAATTGCAAAGTTATATGAAATTGATCATCGTTTTCACTGGATGTGATCAGCCTGCATTCACATGGTGCAAATGTGAGATATTAAAATTGCACCAAAATATTTGAGAAGTAATTGTAAAATAAAAACAGCATGTAGTATATTCTAATGCAGTTTTAACTGCGCCCAGCTGTATTGCAGCAATGCATCCTTAGGCTAAGGCCCCACGGGACTATACGCCGCACTAAAGTGGTGCGGGAAAAAACGCGATGGAAATGCATCACTGCTCTTCTCGCAGTGCTTTGAACAGAAAGTTTTCCTCCGCGGACTTTCTGTTACCATTTTATCTATGGTAAAGCCGCCAGCATTTCCATAGATATAACTGACATGTGTCGCTTAAGGGGTTAAAATGTATATAAAACCATATAGCGTATTTTTCGGACTATAAGACGCACCCAGGTTTTAGAGGCAAAAAATAGGGAAAGAAAAATTTCAAGCAAAAAATGGTGAAATATTTAATATATGGGAGTTGTAGTTTTGCAACAGCTGCAAGGCCACATTGACACGTGACCCTGCAGCTGGACGGGGATGTATAGGGCGTTTTTTTTTTTTTTTTTGGTGCCAGATGTACTTTTTAGTTATATCATTTTGGGAAATGTCTATTGCTTAGATCACCTTTTATTTAAATCAGAGGTGAGAAAAACCCGGTGGTTTAGCACTTTTGATTTTGACGTTCACTGTTCAGGAAAAATATTAGTAGACCGGGCATTTTCGGATACAGGAATACCCAATGTATATATGTTTCACAGTAATGTTATACTTTTATATGTATTCTAGGGAAAGGAGGTGAACTTTTATTTATTTTATTTTTTATTATATATTTTTTTTTTTTTTAAAAAAAAAAAATTAACTATTTTATTAGTGCCCCCTAGGGGGCTTGAGCCTATAATCATTTGATTGCAAGTCCCATAGACAGCAATACAAGTGTATTGCTGTCTATGGGAGATTCTATACATTACTATTGCGGAGGGTCATAGACCAGCCGCAATAGTAATGTAGCGATGACAGGCCTGGGAGACTTCAGTAGGCTCCCAGTGGTCACCGGAACAGGTAAGCTCCTGCAAGCTCGCCGCACAGGAGCTGGCCTGCAACTTTAAAGTTATGGGCCGGTGGGGACTGGCCCCAAGGATAACTTTAAACTTTTTTTGGGGGGGAGGGGTGAAGAGGACATCTCCGTTGGGCATCTCTGCTGTAATTTTTACAGCGGAGTTGTCGGAGCTCGTCCCTGCGATCTCTGATTGCAGGCATAAGCTTTGGTATTTGATGGGGGGGGGGGGACTTTGATGCATTCGTATCCGAACCCGGCATCTACCATAATAGAACGGCGGATGCCAGGGAGTGTGTTAGCCGCCGGCACAGGGTCTGGAGTATTGCCATGCTCCTGCCGCTGCAGAAACCCAGCGGTGGCAGGAGCGCGGCGATGCTGCAATTCCGCTCCTCCTCTCCCCCCTTAGTCCACATTGGGACTATAGGACGCACCCTCATTTTCCTCCGAAATTTTTTGGGAAAAAAATGCGTCTTATAGACCGAAAAATACAGTAAATTTGGTGTCCCCGGAATCATACCGAAACATAGAATACAGATGACATGTCATTTTGGCTGCACAGTGAACGCCGTAAAAACGAAGCCCGTAAGAAAATCGCACAAATGCAATTTTTCTTCAAATCCACCCCATTCTGACTTTTCCAGTACACTGTACAGAATAATTAACAGTAACATCATGAAGAAAAATTTGTCCCGCAAACATTAAGATCTCATATGGTTCTGAGGTCGGAGAAAAAAAAAAAGTTATGAGCTTTTGAAGGAGGGGAGTCAAAAACTATAAATGAAAATCAAAAAATACCGTTGGCGGGAAGGGGTTAAAATATTGGCCATGTGAATGAGTATTAATGCAAGCATGTGATGACCATTAAAAAACATCCAATACACTTTCATGTGGATATAGGGTTAGTCTATAATCCAAATTCCTAGCATCATAGATCCCTTCCGGTAAGTCATTTGACCTATGGTCAGGATGTAGTTTATGACCCGCAAAATCCAGACGCATTATAGCTGTGTACAGAAGTTATAAAATGGATAAATTGGTCTTTTTTTAAAGTGACATCCATTTTGTATCCATTTTTAACAAACCATTAAAAGACAAATGGATTTCATTGGTCTTTTCTTTTTTTTACCCAACCCACTGATCCATTCTTAACAGATGCAAGTTGGATGTCATTGCGTTTTTCAATGTATAAAAAATGGACCCATTGATTGGGTCTGTTGGGTCAACAGACCCAATCTACCTATCTGGGTCTGCTGGGTCTGTTTGCCCATTAAAGTAAGCAATTCCGTTTTTTTTTACGTCCATCAAAAAAAAAAAAACTGACGGATTCACTCCTATGCTGAGTTCACACTGGGTTTTTTGGTCCATATTTTGACACAGAATCCGCCTCAGAATCCGGCTCCAAAAAACGCGCTCCCATTGACTTTAATGGGAGCCATTCACTTCTTTTTTCCGCTATCGTTTTATTGACGTGCGCGGAAAAAAGAAGCGAGTTGCCCTATCTTGACGCGGATTCCGCGGCTGAATCCACTGTGGCGTCCATGGCATGACACTCCTTCCCGACTAGACCAATTTATTTGGGCCTAATCCAGAGTGGAATGCCGCCACTGGATGCCGGTGCACTGCTTCGGCATCCAGTCGCAGCTAGCCCTTTTTTGGACTGGATTCTGAGACAGCCTCAAAATACGGACCAATAAACCCTCGTGTGAACTTGGCTTTATTGCTTTAAAAATGGTCATACATCTAGCATTAAAAACAAAATAATGTTACAGAGCCATGTTTCATTGTATAAGATTTTTCCGCCTCTGAAAGCAGAGATCTTTAAAATTGCCCCCCAAAAATCAGAATATTCCATAACTTTTAATTATACAATAAGCTAAGTTAGCATAAAACTAGAAATTCTATGAAATAATGGAAAATAGACATTGGCTGCAAAGGGCATAACCCACGCCTAAAGCAAAGCCCTAGAGCAGTGATGGCGAACCTTTTTGAGACCGAGTGCCTAAACTGCAACCCAAAACCAAATAAATTATCACGGAGTGCCAACACGGCAATTTAACCTTAAAACTCTGTGGGTCCACAATTGCGGACCCACAAATTACAGTCATGTGACTGGGGCTTTACAGATCTTGTACTGAAAGGTAAAGGTCTCTGCATTCTGTACTTTTAAACAATTAATTTTCACTATTTACATCGCACAGGATCTGTTTTATAGTTACCGTGCAATGTTATTACATCCTGTACTAATTTCACGTCTGCTATAAAACAAATACTGTGTGATATACATAGTGAGGGGACCCCACACAGTACAATCTGCCCCTCAGTGGCCCCCCCACACAGTACAATCTGCCCCTCAGTGGCCCCCCACACAGTACAATCTGGCCCACAGTGGCCCCCACACAGGATTATACCTGTATACTCCACAGTAGCCCCCTCCCACACAGCATGAACTGGTCCACAGTAGCCCCCTCCCACACAGCATGAACTGGTCCACAGTAGCCCCCTCCCACACAGCATGAACTGGTCCACAGTAGCCCCCTCCCACACAACATGAACTGGTCCACAGTAGCCCCCTCCCACACAACATGAACTGGTCCACAGTAGCCCCCTCCCACACAATATGAACTGGTCCACAGTAGCCCCCTCCCACACAACATGAACTGGTCCACAATAGCCCCCTCCCACACAACATGAAATGGTCCACAGTAGCCCCCTCCCACAGAGCATGAAAGATCCACAGTAGCCCCCTCCTACACAACATGAAATGGTCCACAGTAGCCCCCTCCCACACAACATGAAATGGTCCACAGTAGCCCCCTCCCACACAGCATGAAATGGTCCAGAGTAGCCCCCTCCCACACAACATGAACTGGTCCACAGTAGCCCCCTCCCACAGAGCATGAAAGATCCACAGTAGCAGCATAAAATGGTCCACAGTAGCCCCCTACCCGCACAGCATGAAAGTCTACAGTAGCCCCCTCCCACACAACATGAAAGGTCCACAGTAGCCCCCTCCCATACAGCATAAAATGGTCCACAGTAGCCCCCTACCCACACAGCATGAAAGTCTACAGTAGCCCCCTCCTACACAACATGAAATGTCCACCGTTGCCCCCCTCCCCTGACAGTGCAAACAAACACAATATAGTTACCTGAAGAGCTGCCGGGTGTTCTCTCTTCTGTTCACTGCGCGCGCTGATGACTTACGTCATCACGCCCGCGCTTGTTCAGAGGTCACACTCTGTAGTCAGTGTAGGCCGCGTAGTACGCGTGGCCTACACTGAGCTACACTGACAGCTTTCAGCTGGATACGCATTTGCACAACCAGCTGAAGGCAGCGATCGCTCACTAACGGGGAATCCTGCATCGGATTCGCCGTTAGTGAGCGATCAGGGCGACAGCACGCGTGCCAGCAGAGGGGGCTCTGCGTGCCCTCTCTGGCACGCGTGCCATAGGTTCGCCATCACTGCCCTAGAGTGAAAGAGGACAGCTTGTGAACTGGAGAGCAAACTGGTAGAGGTCTATGTCAGCAGATTCCGGCATCCCAACCACCCACTCAGCCAAGGATCAATGAGTCTGCCTGCTTCGCAATGCTTGACAAATATCCAGGACTGTGCCCATAGCTCTGTGTTCAATTAGGTCTTGTCTGCAGAAAACGAGAGAAAAAGTTTACTTGTGTAAGTTTGACACTGTGACATATGGCGTATGAGTTGCTGTCTTCCATTTAGAAGTAACACATCAGGCTGCTGCTATCTTTCTATCTCACTGACAACAGATATTATGAATCCATGGAACAGCCAGCAGAACACTGTGTGAGAGGAAAAAACACAGAGTGGAAGGAAAGCGGCCAGGAAAATAGAGACAGGCAGGCAAAGAAAAATTGGAGACAAAAAATTGAAAAAGGAAGGATTTTTTTTGTCTGGTTTTAGTTTGTTGGTTCATCTATTACATCCTTAAGAACTTGTTTATTTCTCCTCTGGCATGTGGCTACTAACCTTGAAGACAGCATTTTTCACAATCCGATATATTCAGTGGATACAAACAGCAATATTTATACCACCGGTATAGTCATATCGTAGACAACTGTGATGTTATATCCATACTGAGCCCATATAGGACCTCTTAATGTTTGATATTCTATGATGTCCTACATATACAGTACTATTCAAAAGTTTTAGACCTCATTCACACCACCATGATGTTTATGACCAAGAGCCATTAATAATGGACGTACAGGCCTTTTTCAACCACTTTCACCCATTCTGTAGTTCCATTTTTGACATCCACTTGACATCCATTTGGTTGAATTTCATTGGCCTCTCTTTTTTTACCCCGTTTGAACATAAAACGGAAGGCAATCCATTTTACATCCGTTAAAAAATCAGATCTATTGTTTTCTATTGAGCCTGTTTGACCATCAAAATGAACAAAGATAGAGCATGTCACATTTTTGATGGCCATGATAAATGGTCCATCAAAACAAACAGATGTGAATAGACACATTGAAATCATTCAATGTTCTCAAAATTACCATGCAACATCGATTAAAAAAACATTGTGTGAATAAGTCCTTGGACACAGTAAGAAAGTGCTTAAAAATAGAATTGTTAATGGTTTAGATTTGTCAGTGAACAAATAGAAGTGAATGGACAAAAGGGAAATCTAAATCCCATCAATATTTGGTGTGACCGTTGTTTTACCTTCCATCGGCTCTTCTCGGTCTCCAGTCATCTTGGAGACCTAAAGTGTAAGGGAAGTGCTAGTTATCTACTTGCGTAGCGCTGCTGCGGGAACAATGGAAGAGGGGGAAGACAGAGACATTGAGCCCTAAACTCAACCCAGCCCTTGTCCCTACCTAATTGCCACAACTGGGCGGTGATCCCTTCTCTGAAATAAGTGTCACATGGAACAAGACAGGACAAAACAACACAGAAGCAAAGTCTGCAAGCAAGGGTCAAAGCCAGAGAGACAAAGCAGTACAAAATCATAATCCGAAAGAGTAGTCACAAGGGAAGCCAACAGTCAGCGTTCAGTAGTACAAAAATAGCAGAAATAGGAGCTTAGCAAGGCAAAGTCACCGGACAGAGTCTCAATAGCCAGCAAACCTGTGTGCCCCAGACTTGATTGGTAGACAGGCTGTCAAACACCAGGCAAGGCTAAGATTAACTATTTGACAAAAAGGGAAACAAGGTGCAGGAGATGGAGCAGTGTTCAGACAGAGCAACAAAAAACTCTAAGCAAAGAATCAAACTGAACACACCTCCAGCGCCGCAGCATTTGAGTGGACGATAGCACAGAAACCCAAACAGGCAGAGACGTTACATAAGGTTAGATCTTCTGTGGATGTAGGCTTGCTCAAATCCTTCTGTCTCTTCATGTAAACCTAGACAGACTGGATGATGTTGAGATCAGGACTATGTGGGAGCCATATCATCACTTTCAGGACTCCTTTCTCTTCTTTTTTTGTAGATTGTGAGCCCCACATAGAGCTCACAATGTACATTTTTTCCCTATCAGTATGTCTTTTTTTTGGAATGTGGGATGGAGATCCATGCAAACACAGGGAGAACATACAAACTCCTTGCAGATGGTTTTTTGCCCTTGGCGGGATTTGAACACCAGGACTCCAGCGCTGCAGTGCTAACCACTGAGCCACCATGTGGCCCCTTCCTTTCTCTTCTTTAAACTGTAGTTCTACTTGTATTTGCCAACATTAAGAACACCACTGATCGACACCGAGAGAAAATACTTTTATAAGTATTTCTACGACAACTGTCGCCTTTACCTTGCATTTTTTCGAAGATAAATATTGTTGAGTTCTACTTATGCCCCTGTTCCTACATTTACAGAGTCTATAAGAATGGGCCAGCAATTTTTCATTAGTGTATACAGTACGTAACCAGCTATATAACCACAAACCTATGCAAATTGTCTCAACTTGTTCTTCAGGAATGGAGCAGAACAGATGTCAAGCCAGGGGCTAAAGAGTCCATTCTCCAATCCCCAGTGCACAAAACTAGATTAAGAAAAATGGTTGCTTACCATGAAGACAATACATTAGGGATCTTAAGTCGTACAAGCTGACCAGTGCTGTTCAAATTGAGCATGCTATCCAAAGCATACAGCCCTACTTGATACCCAAGACATGTTAGTGTAGAGTGGAATGGGTGTCATCCATCATGCTCTAGAAGAGAACACAAACATTTCCCCCATATGGCTTCCCTGAAGGAAGTTGTCATAGTCGGAGAATTCCTGTGTATATCAGAAGAATCTGACACTTTCATGACATGTATTGGAGATGCTGGCCCATTCACGCATGTCAAATCACCCCACCGAGCTGTGAGAATATTATGAATGGCCTAGTTTTTTCACGCTGCTGTAGGAAAAATGTCTGCCCTTATGGTGAAAAGGGCTCTCCGGATGCTTTATAACTAATGGAAAATGTGTAATTGGTGCTTGAAACGTTTTACATAAAGAATAAAAAAACATTCTAATAGTTTTCCATTATTACAAAGTCACTTTAGGCTTAAACAGATAGAAATATAGTATAGCCATAAATAACAATTTTCTAATGCTGTAATTTAACATTAACAAAAACTTTCTATACATAATAGGTTTACGTTTTATAAAGTATCTAAAAAATAAAAGCACTATGTTCTGTATTGGCAATCCCCTGACGAGAGCTTTATTTATTCATTTATTATCGTGTAGCAATCAAAGAGGAACATTCCGTGATTTAGCGTCTGAATTCCGGCAACGAATGTATTTATTAAAAAAGTAATAATTAAAAATCTAAAAAGCAACATTCACAGTTAACAACACTGCAAACAGTATTAAAAATGTGAATTCATCCTTAACTGTGCTCACAACTGAAACACCATGTTTCAACCATGCAATTTTTTGGGAAAAAATGCTATGTGTTCCAGGTGGTTTTTCATTGTCGGACTTTAGAAGAGTTTTTGGTGGTGTTTAAAATGTGACACATACTTTTTTTTTTAAAACTGTATACATACAGGAAAAAAGACAGAAAAAGCATCATACCCGTTGCAAACCCATTAAGGAACAAAACACCAAAAATGTGACAAAGTTGGAGGACAATAAAACTTTCAATATACATGTTAAAGTAAAATCTGGCCACAGTATGGCAGATTTATTAAAGGGAGTCTGTCAGCTGGAAAATCAGTATCAAACTAATGATAGCATTTTGTAGGGCTACACTACTTCTACACTTTCCAAAGATGGCTTTCTTGCTCTTCATTGAAGCTTCATTTCCATGAAAATCAGTGTAAGGGAATTGCTAGAGCAGCAATTCCCCAGTAGCTGTTGGTAAACCCTGGGGAGAGGGGCACAATGGACAGTGAACCCTAAGCTGTCCCTTCATGCTTGACATTTCTATCCTAAGCAATAGGTGACAACTGGTCGACGTGCCCTTCCTATATATGTGCCAACACAGAACACAAACAAGACAAACAACAGTCGAGCAACGCAGTGCAGAATCAATCCAAGAGAAAAGTCAGAGGTAAAAAATAGAATACAAGTAACAACAGCAAGAGAAACGCCAGCATGCATGAGGCAATAGCAAGCACCAATGTGAATGCGAGCAAACAATAAATTGGGAGGAAAAGCCCGCTCTGAACTTCACAGGAAGGCAGGCTGTAAATCACACAGGTAAGTCTGACATTAACTATTAGGGTAAGTTCACACAACAATTTTTGGTCCGGAACCTGAGGCAGAGGTTGCCTCAGGTTCCAGACCAAAAACCAGGTAGCCTTGACTGAAAGCCAGTGCATGACACTGGCATCCAGCCGCGCACTCCACTCCGGATTAGGCCCAATGAATAGGCCTAGTTGGGAGGAAGGAGTGTCTTCAGGCCGAATTGCGAGGCGACTCAGTTGAAGAATGAGCACCTCGCTCCCGGAAAAAACTCCTGAAATTTTTGGTCAGGATTTTGAGGCGGATACGGCCTGAATAAAAAACTACATGTGAACTTACCCTCAGAGGAGCAGAGGGAAACCAAAGTGAAGGAGATGAGTGTGGTGGAAAATAAATTACCAAAGTGAGGTAATAGAGCAGTATTCACACAGTGCAATGAAAAACTCTAAGCAAAGAATCGAAATGAGCCCACCTCCTGTGCTGCAGCATGTGAGCGGAGGGTAGCACAGAAACCCGAACAGGCAGAGATGTTACAATCAGTATTTTATCCTAATGCAAATTAGCTGAAAAGAGCTTTAGGGGAGTTTCTTCTCCTGCTGGGGCTTCACTCTCTTTTAGATAGCCACCCCTAACTATAGCTCATCTGCTTCTCCCTTTGCTAGCGTAACATCTTCCACTTTGTCACACTTTGCCTGTAGTTAGGGATAGTTATCTATAATGAAGTTCAAAGTCCTTGCAAGAGGAGACACCCTTAACCCCTTCCCGACATACGGTGGATGCTGGGTGTTTAAAGATGGCAGCCACTTGGGAGTCAGACAGCCGCCATAGTCACCAGGTGTCCACTGTTTTATACATCAGAGACCCGGCACTAATGCCTGCGATCGGTGTCTGCACTGATTGCGGGCATTAATCCCTCTGGAGCCTTATTCAAAGTTGAGCGAGGCACCATTTTATCAGCAACATGGGCGCCGCCATTTTGTTGGGGATTGCCGGCAACTGGAGCAAGCTCCAGGGCTGGTGTCCTATCACTATGACAGCTGGGAGCCTTGTGATGCCTATCTTCCAATGTAGCCAGCAAAAGAAGAGCTATTTTATTGCAATGTATTGAAATGTATTAGCATTGCATTAGTAATCAGACCCCCTGGGGTTTCCAGACCCTTAGGGGGTCTAATAAATGTAAATAAAATTTAAAATTAAAAGTTCAAATTATACCCTTTCCTTAGAACACATATAAAAGTACTTAAATACTGTAAAACACCTACACATTAGGTATCCCTGTATCCCGCTCTACAAGTCTATAAAAATATTTCCCCCTATGGAAAACACCGTAGAGGAAAAAAAAAATCAAAAGTGCCATTGGACATTTTTATCAGTATTTTACCTCTAAGAAAAATTTTAGTAAAGTGTTGACAGCAACAACAATTCCCCAAAATGCTATAACTAAAGAATTTGCCCGGCTGTACTGATATCCATATTGGTTATCATTCAGCTTACTGAGCCATGAATACTCCAATTATCAGAACCTAATTCTTCATTCAATCTTTGGTTTTCTTCTTGGAGGAAAACGTTCTTTGGCCGGGGCCCCTCGGGCCGGAAACACAGTGGAGGAAATGCTGCAGAAAAAATCATGGCATTTTACAGTACAGGCAAATTGGATAGGATTCGAGCAAATTCCATGCCCACTTTGCGGTACAAACACGCTGTCACTTGCAAAATTGGCATGATTTCGGAAATTGCTGCATATCAATTGTAATTACGGAAATGCTGGCGTTTTCCCCATAGATATAATTGTAACAGAAAGTCTGCAGAGGAAAACTCTACAAAATTTTCTGTTTAAAGCGCTGCAGGAAGAGCCATGATGCATTGCCGTTGCGTTTTTTCCCGCAGAGCTTTATTGCTGCGGGATGTCCCGTGGGGCCTTAGCCTTAGTCTATGGAGGTGTCTTGAATAATCCTGTCCAATACTGACCTGATTTCCTGGCATAGCGGTTACAGACAACAGAGCTTAGACACCATATTTTATACAATATACACTCACCGGCCACTTTATTAGGTACACCATGCTAGTAACGGGTTGGACCCCCTTTTGCCTTCAGAACTGCCTCAATTCTTCGTGGCATAGATTCAACAAGGTGCTGGAAGCATTCCTCAGAGATTTTGGTCCATATTGACATGATGGCATCACACAGTTGCCGCAGATTTGTCGCCTGCACATCCATGATGCGAATCTCCCGTTCCACCACATCCCAAAGATGCTCTATTGGATTGAGATCTGGTGACTGTGGAGGCCATTGGAGTACAGTGAACTCATTGTCATGTTCAAGAAACCAGTCTGAGATGATTCCAGCTTTATGACATGGCATTGCATTATCCTGCTGAAAGTAGCCATCAGATGTTGGGTACATTGTGGTCATAAAGGGATGGACATGGTCAGCAACAATACTCAGGTAGGCTTTGGCGTTGCAACGATGCTCAATTGGTACCAAGGGGCCCAAAGAGTGCCAAGAAAATATTCCCCACACCATGACACCACCACCACCAGCCTGAACCGTTGATACAAGGCAGGATGGATCCATGCTTTCATGTTGTTGATGCCAAATTCTGACCCTACCATCCGAATGTCGCAGCAGAAATCGAGACTCATCAGACCAGCCAACGTTTTTCCAATCTTCAATTGTCCAATTTCGATGAGCTTGTGCAAATTGTAGCCTCAGTTTCCTGTTCTTAGCTGAAAGGAGTGGCACCCGGTGTGGTCTTCTGCTGCTGTAGCCCATCTGCCTCAAAGTTCGACGTACTGTGCGTTCAGAGATGCTCTTCTGGCTACCTTGGTTGTAACGGGTGGCTATTTGAGTCACTGTTGCCTTTCTATCAGCTCGAACCAGTCTGGCCATTCTCCTCTGACCTCTGGCATCAACAACGCATTTCCGCCCACAGAACTGCCGCTCACTGGATGTTTTTTCTTTTTCGGACCATTCTCTGTAAACCCTAGAGATGGTTGTGCGTGAAAATCCGAGTAGATCAGCAGTTTCTGAAATACTCAGACCAGCCCTTCTGGCGCCAACAACCATGCCACGTTCAAAGGCACTCAAATCACCTTTCTTCCCCATACTGATGCTCGGTTTGAACTGCAGGAGATTGTCTTGACCATGTCTACATGCCTAAATGCACTGAGTTGCCGCCATGTGATTGGCTGATTAGAAATTAAGTGTTAACGAGCAGTTGGACAGGTGTACCTAATAAAGTGGCCGCTGAGTGTAGTATCAACTTGGATTGTGCAAGTGGAATTAATGTAACAATATGTTCAAGGTAAATTGTTTTCCTTGGTGGGAAAGCGGGGAATCAACAACGGTACCATACTTCTGTGTTACATTAACCCTGGAGTGCGGAAGTGGGTCAGAGGGAGACTGGGGAGAGGTGAGGGCATCCATACATAAGTTAAGCTGACGTATGAGTCACGGTCCCTTCTCAGCAGCGCTCCAGCTCTGTCAGTCACAGACTTTGCTGTAAGCCTTCCCGCCGCCGTCGCTCTGTCCCTCAGAGGGTTACATGTCTTTGCTGTAACCTTATCGATGGCTGGTTCAGAGTTCAGGCATTGTACAGTACGGCAGAGAGATGGGAGTAAACAGAGCAGTCTGATTAGAGGCCTCAAGTCTCTCCTGTACGTGTGCGCAGACAATGATGAGAAGTGATGGCACCGGCACAGAGTACCAATTAGTATTATCCCTTTACACACTGCACACAGCATGGCAAGTGGGCACAGCTGCCGGAGACACACAATGATGGAAAAGAGAAGAAATGATCAGTGATAAGAAAAACAGGACAAATGTGTAAGCACATGGTACACACTCCGATCTATGGGATAAGGAAAACCTGGGGGTGCAATCGCATCTGAGCCATGGTCCCTAGAGGTCGAAAGCTGCTCCCATCACATAAGAAGAAACCAGCATTATAGATGGCACATGGTCGGTGGTGGACCGTATACTGATTTTATATTGTGGTCCTGGATCCTAAAGTTATGTATCTGATAGATGTATAGATAACCATGGCTGAGTCTTCCACTCACATAGGAATCATTCATTATAATACACTGATTCTTACATGTTTATACCCAAGAAGTAAAAATGTTAACCATAAACTTTATCAAAATATTAGAATTTTCGGCCAAAACTAAATTAATATTACTGATGTGTTTGTACAGTATCTTTGTATACTATAAAATTGTTATGGGTATACGGGATGTGGACTAGAGTTTGGTGACTTTTTCAAGATTCGTTCCATGTTCGGGCTTGGCTTCTGAGGTCCCTGATTCGTTTTTGGTCAAACAAGTTCAGTATGAGAAGCACCAAAAACTCAGAGTAGAATGCTCTTAGGGCTCCTAAGAACCAACTATATGTATCCAATGTCTAGCCCTCAAAGCAAACACAGTCTTGTGAAAGTGGCATTATTATACTCTAAGGTCCCATCAGAGGAGTCTTCACCTAAGCTTCTACCTTGAGAGGTAGTACGTGGAAGTGGAAGAGTGCCACTATTTACAAAAAGGAACTTGTAAAGCTGTATAAAGAGACCTTACCGTTGAGAGTAAGAAAGAGTGCCATTCCTGTAGTTCGAGGGTAAGTTGCACTAGAGCCCTAGAACTAGTACCCTGGCTGAGAAACAAGATGACAAGGGCATCCTGGCGAATCCCTGCTGGAAATTAAAACAGATTGAGAATGAGATTAGTACTTGTTTATAAGTGGAGAAAAAAGTTGGGGCCACACGGTGGCTCAGTGGTTAGCACTGCAGCCTTGCAGTGCTAGAGTCCCTGGTCTGAATCCCGCTAAGGGCAAAAACACATCTGCAAGGAGTTTGTATGTTCTCCCTGTGTGTGCATGGATTTCCATCCCATATTCCAAAAAGATATACTGATAGGGAAAAAAAATGTACAATCCACATAAAAATAAAGTAAGAGGAGAAAAAAAGTACAGCCTGCCTTAGGAGTGCCAGCTCAAACCATGCCCATAGTGGTCAACTACTACAAGAATAGTATCTCCTTTACTGGAAGCTATTGTCTTACTGCTTCATTGAAAGTTAAAGGGGTATTCCCATGACGCTTGTTCACTAAGCTGCAGGCTGTTGTCCTCTCTTCACTTCCTGCTTTTCTCGGCACATTGGTGGGCGGGGTTTCACTTGCACGGGATTGGTTGTAAATGAATTACCACAGTGTGAAGCTGATGTAGCAGAGCTGGATTTGAGTCAGTTTGCATTACATACAGAGGTAATGGACTCCCTATCTCAGCTCTTATAATTAATTTAAATTAAATCAATTAAACCGACTGATAAGAGCTCAGAAATCCCAGAGCTCTCACCTCCCCTATCTGTGTCATTTAAGTAGTGGAGCTTCTCAAACAGCTCAGAGCTGCTCCCAGCCCCTCCCTCCTCCCCCCCTGAGAGCAGGCAGCTACATCACTTGACAAATCAGCAGATAATCCCAAGCGCCATAGAAACAATGTGTAAACAATGAAGTGAATACATTAAGATAGCGGCCAAACAAAGCAGTTTTGATAAAGCAATGCATTTAGGAAAAGTCTTATATCCACATAAACTAGCAGTATAGATAGGATCCTTGTGATGGGAAAACCCCTTTAAGTTTTCTGTTTCCTGCATCACCATCATGGGACTCCAACTCCCATAAGGCTCAGAAGGGCTGAAGAGCATTAGGACATGTCCCAAGGGAGGAACTACCACCAACATCCGGTACACAATAGGCCACCTCAGCTCTGCACCAGCCCAGGAGGAGAACTAGAAGAATTTGGTTGAGTTTGTCCAACACTATGACACGTTCAAATTTGACTAATCCTGGCTCTCGGGGTCCCTCAACAGGTTGCCGCCTTTGCAACTTTGATCTGCACAAGATATAGTTGTTGTCCATATGTCAGTTGGTCAGAACTCATTTCAACCAGATTTTTTGATTAGATAGCCTCAAGGAGACGCAGTGACAGCTTTGCGTTGAATATTGTCATCTACCATTCAGTCTGCAGTTTGAAGCCAGTACAGATACCCACAAGTTACCATTACATTTTGATGTGTAAATAAGCTTGTAGGCACAGATCTTATAACAAAACTATATTAGTGTGGGCATCTGAAATCCTTGAAAAAAAAAAGATGAACCCAGGCGGTTTAATTCAATTTTGCTGCAGTTGACGGGCAGGAAAATGAATTGACTTAGTAAGGCTGCGTGAGCTTCAGACCTGTGCGTCTTGCTTTGGAACTTGAGCAATTGAGGGTGGAAGATACACTGTACATAAGATGTCACAAAGGGGATTTGTAGTGCGGAATTGGCACACTGAAATCTAAAAGTCTAATTTGCCTGAGCGTTAACCTTGATTTTTTCATCTTGTAATATATGTCAGCTCTTATTTATAGATGTACTTTTAAGGTGCAGGAAAATTTTGAAGCGGCAGGAAAATGGCATACTATTGTATTATCTATTAGAAATGCCGTGATCTTTATTAGTCCCTGCAAGAATATCACAAAATTGTGCAAGTCATACACTTTATATGGTAGACATATATTATATCATACTGCATAGAATTGCACAGAAAACACGAGAAAGTGATATTGCTCGTTAATATTATAACTAATACACTAATATGCTAGTACAGTCAATAGACACATATAGAACATTTGTATGCAGTAGTATAGAGGTGTATGTCCTGCCTACAAATTCCAGAAATAAGAGCTTAGCAAATTACATGGCAATAAGATCAATGCTCTATTTGCTTCCTAGTTTGGTTCTCCATTCTGTCTGTGAATACATGTTTCCTTACTGACCTCTGACTTGTTCCCTGGATTCCCTTTTGCCTCCTGATTCTGCTTTGGCGTTCCCAGTTGGATTTGGGACCCTTGGCTTGTTTCCTTGATACTGCTTTTGTCTCCTGTCTCTGCTTATTACATCCACTCCTGGATTTGACCCTGCTGGTACGACTTCTCTTCTTTCCACACCATTTTGTAAGTTTTGGTGGATTTTGTTCCAGATTCCTAGATTTGGCACAAGTCTAAATCTCCTCGCGGAGAGCTCTGGTGAAGGTGTCTGGGGGACTGTCTTGGCTCGCAGAAGTGTACTAGTTTTAGCCAATCTCCTGCTATTGCTTTTACTGTGGCCTTACATTTACAGTCTAATGATAACAGTGGAAATGTTAGGAACCTGATGCAACAAATAACTCAGTAACTTCTGGGCAGCTAGAATCCCCAAGCGCTGAGGCAAAAACAGTCCTGGGTGTGCCTCGCTTTCCCAACCGGAGCGGAACCAGGCCCCGGAGTTCTTCACCAGAGCTTCTGATAGTGGAGTTGGACTTTGGTAAAAGTCCAAGGCCCAGCTCCGCAACTGCCCAGAGAGCAACACACACCCAGCGAACCCCAAGAAGGAGGACCCAGAAGGACCCAGACACTAACCTTAGAGAGAAGTCCAAGAGAACGGGAAGGAATGGAGTCGTAGATGAGCAGGAGGGTAATCCAGGGAATACACACAGATATCCGAGGAACAATTTTGTGGTCAAGCAAGCCGGGTCGATAACTGGAAGTCAAGTGGTAGCAGAAAACAGAGGCATAAGTGAAGTCAGGGAAGTCGGGTCATACACAGGAGATCAATGGAGTAGCCAAATCAGGATCCAAAAGGGAGATCAGGTGGAAGCCAAGAGTCATACACAGGAGGTCAGGAAGTTACCAAATCAGGATCACGGATGAGAGGTCTGTAAGGCAAGCTGGGTCTAACAATCCAGGGAGTCCAAGAATAAGGACTAGAAACAGGTGACAGGTAGTAGAAGAGGAGCAGGAGAGGCGATGCTAGGGAGCTGATAGTGTGGAGTAACAAATAACCAGCGGCGGGCCAAGACCCGAATCAGGCCTAAATAGCCTCAGGCCCGCCGCTGATCCCCCTGACCCTGGAAGTGCGGGTCCCAGCGCTAGGGAGAAACTGGAACCTCCACACACTCAAGTGGAGGCCTCCGGCCTACCCCAGTGCCGGAACCAACAGTGAATCTGGGGCTGGACAGGGATCAGGGTGGGCGCCTCCGCGCAGCTCAGTGGAGGTCCTGGCCTATCCTAATAGGAAAGGCCCATATACAAACCTGAGTGCAACTACAATGTTTATATCTAATAGTGCTAAATTCAGTGGCATTTAATGAAAGGACATCAGGGTAGTTCTCTCATCCTTCATGAATAAAGATCCTAAATAATAATATTAATAATAATAATAATAATAATAATAAACATCGAAGGGTAATACATTGTTTAAGGCTAATGTTTGGTCAATGTGATACTGCATTGTGGCTGCAAAAACTGCAACAGTATGGCATTGTGCATCAAACCTCCTCCATATTGCTATGCCTGTCTTTGGCCACAGAGTTATTGAAAGTGTTTAAGATGTTTTTCTGGAAAATTATGTTTCCAATAATGAGTGTTGCAAAGCCTGTGCCAATTTATGTTGTGTTTTTCCCCATCAATCTTACTCTTATAGTGCCAAAAAATTGACTAGTGTGGGTACGGTTCCATTAATAATTATGCAGAAAAGGCAAACAAAAGGTGTGTATTAACATACTGAGCATACAGTAGTCTCTTAGAATAATGGCACAATCTGTTTTGTGTGCTGATCACAGCAGCTTCCTCAAGGCATGCCAGCATTAGGTACCCTACGGGGTAAACAAGAAAAATGATATGGGATTGGCAGTGTCTACTATACAGACAAACTAGGCTTCAGGTTACATTAGATTATCTGCCAATGGGGACTGCTAGTCACCCTCGGCATCTGCTCCTGGAGGATAAATGAAGTGCACCACTTGGATTTTCCTATTTCTTCTCCAGTTTGCCCAAAGGGTAAGTCTCCATTAAGGCATTTGGTAAACTTAAGAAGTGTGACCTTAAATACTTACCTTACACAGTGTTATCCCAATATAGTTGTATGTTGTTAGACCTAAACATACTTATTTATAGTCCAATCACGAGTAGGTCAATAAAGTGACTTAGGGTCACCTGAATCAAATGTGTTTTCCTCTGTTGAATCGTCACCTCCATTGCCATGATATTAATGTTTTTGTCAATATGTAACTAATATGTAACGAATGCTTTGTCGCTTACCTCATTGAAGCAATGGCAACACCCTTATTGCTCCTAAGAACTCATTTGCATATTGAAAAAAAAGCAATATCTCAGCAACTAATACATCAATTCACGAGGTCAAAACACTATTCGAGCACATGGCCTATCTTATCTGTGTGACTGGTTTCATAAGATAATACTTTAATAGTCCAACCATGTGGAAATTCAGTGTGTTACAGCAGCCTGGATAATACAGTATTATATTAGAAGAAAGAACACATACACGCTCATAGCAGATAGAAAAGATACACGGAGTCATAGCAACTAAGAAGAAAAGACTTCAGGATCATTTAGTTCTCTGTGCGGAGTGATCTTCGCTTATATAATGGTTCTGACAGACTCTCTTTAAAACACATTAAGGCTGAAGCCCAACATTGCAGAAACACAGCTTTTTTTGTTGCAGTTTTTGTTGCGGTTTTTTGAGCCAAAATCAGGAGAGGGTTGAGCAGAAGGTAGAGGTATAACGGCTTACTATATATGTCCCATTCATTTTGTAGCCACTCCTAGGTTTGGCTGAAAAAAAACGCAGCAAAATTTGCAACAAAAGAAGCTGCGTTTCCGCAACATGGGGCCTCAGCCTAAAGTGTCTGTCTTGCGAAGATGGTCCCTCTCTTAAAGGGATTCTACCACTAAAACACTTTTTTTTCTAGTTACCACGTCGGAATAGCCTTTAAAAAGGCTATTCGTCTCTTACCTGTGGAAGTGCTCTCCGCCGCGCCGTTCGTTCAAAATACCGGTTTGTACCGGTATGCTAATGAGTTCTCTCGCAGCGATGGGGGTGTCCCCATCGCAGGAGCAGCGATGGGGGCGTCCCCATTGCAGCTCGAAAACTCACCGCAGCGCCGCCTCTCCGGTCTTCGGTGTCCTCCCCTTGCCTCTTCAGCGTCTGTCGGACGCCTGCGCAGTATGCTCTCTGTTCGGCGAAGATTGCCGAACGTACTGCGCATGCGTGAAAGTGCCGTGCCCGCACTATGGCTGGGACCGCTATTTCGCGCATGCGCAGTACGTTCGGCAATCTTCGCCGAACAGAGAGCATACTGCGCAGGCGTCCGACAGACGCTGAAGAGGCAAGGGGAGGACACCGAAGACCGGAGAGGCGGCGCTGCGGTGAGTTTTCGAGCTGCAATGGGGACGCCCCCATCGCTGCTCCTGCGATGGGGACGCCCCCATCGCTGCGAGAGAACTCATTAGCATACCAATACAAACCGGTATTTTGAACGAACGGCGCGGCGGAGAGCACTTCCACAGGTAAGAGACGAATAGCCTTTTTAAAGGCTATTCCGACGTGGTAACTAGAAAAAAAAGTGTTTTAGTGGTAGAATCCCTTTAATGTTATATTAGGGAATATAGACTATCCCCCAGATCAGAGTATTGGACAAGGTTCATCGATAGCATGTAATACCACATTTCTCCTGCAGGGACGGCAGTGTTCTCAGATGATAACAGACGATCATTGGAATTTCTGAATCTTCAATTCTAAATAAGGCAGTCTTGATGAAACTACCACTTTATATAGTACAGAGTATATAATGAACAATACCAACTTCAGTCTTATTTTTCTTTATAAGTTTCCCTCCACAGTTTCCCTATTGTAACAAAATTTGTAGCTATGTGTTCAATATAGAAAGTTGCTTGCAAAATGTTGTCTTCTTTCCTCCTTTTCACTTCATGCCTCCTATGTGAGTGTAATCCTCCTAGTGTGTCTGAAACAATCAAATATCTCTTCCCTGTGGCGCCTTATCTCTTTTTCCGTTTATTATGTTTCTCTGAAATACTGATAGAGATTTAGAAAGATATAAAATTACACAAAACACACGACAATGTACAACAAAGTAAAGGATGGATGCAGTACATGCATATATAGCATTTTATTCAACATTGCAGAGAAGCTAGAGGCTAAAATGCAAAACTAGAGGTTTCCTGGGATAAGACCGCGCTGGGCTAAATTAAGAATAATTCCATCCTTATTATACTCTAGTGCCCCAGTAGGATCTACTGGTTATGATGTTTTATATGTTTTGTATTGCAATGTTTTTGCATCCTGGTTTGCTCTGAACATTGCATTGATTTGACATATACTGTTGTTGTGCCTTAATTTATGGTTAGATAACTGTACTTGTAGGACTGAGCCATCTGTGGTTGAAGCGGGACAGAGAGAACCTCCCCTCAACTTTAGTAGTCTACATAGACTTTTCTCACCTCTTGTTCTTGTCTTGGTCAGTTTGTATGACTAGGAGCCCTGATAGTGTCATACACTATGTTTTATAGATAGGTTCCTAGGAGCCCTGACAGTGTACTACACTATATTTTATAGATAGGTTCCTAGGAGCCCTGACAGTATTCTGCACTATGTTTTATAGATAGGTTCCTAGGAGCCCTGACAGTGTTATACACTATGTTTTATAGATAGGTTCCTAGGAGCCCTGAAAGTGTTCTACATTATGTTTTATAGATAGGTTCCTAGGAGCCCTGACAGTGCTCTACACTATATTTTATAGATAGGTTCCTAGGAGCCCTGACAGTATTCTGCACTATGTTTTATAGATAGGTTCCTAGGAGCCCTGGCAGTGTTCTGCACTATGTTTCATAGATAGGTTCCTAGGAGCCCTGACAGTATTCTGCACTATGTTTTATAGATAGGTTCCTAGGAGCCCTGGCAGTGTTCTGCACTATGTTTCATAGATAGGTTCCTAGGAGCCCTGACAGTGCTCTACACTATGTTTTATAGATAGGTTCCTAGGAGCCCTGACAGTGTTCTACACTATGTTTTATAGATAGGTTCCTAGGAGCCCTGACAGTGTTTTACACTATGTTTTATAGATAGGTTCCTAGGAGCCCTGACAGTGTTCTACACTATGTTTTATAGATAGTTTCCTAGGAGTCCTGACTGTGTTCTACACTATGTTTTATAGATAGGTTCCTAGGAGTCCTGACTGTGTTATACACTAAGATTTATAGATAGGTTCCTTGGAGCCCTGACTGTGTTCTACACTATATTGTAAGCCAATTTAAGTTGTGGTTTGTACCAAACATGTTAAACCCCAAATTAATTTTGATCCGGAGCCACCTGAACCCAAAACAAATCTTGTGAGGTTTGAAACAGAAGTTCTGTTATTATATTCTGAGACTTTTCAGCAAGTGCCATGATGTTGCCGCAACCCATGTGACTACTAAATTCTAATCACATTCCTTAATACTGATCCAGGGCCAATGATGTTACCCAGGAGGCCAAAAAAGGAAATAAGATGTTGGGAAAGGAAGGAAGATGTTATGGTGCAGCCCTGAAAAGATGAGGACAGGTGAGTATGAACTGTGTCTTATTTTTCTTTTTGTAGCATATATTTTATTACAATTTTGTTTTAACAAAAGAAAATGGTTTGCATCACAAAGAACATGGTACATAAAGTAAAAAGCATCGACTTTAATATAATCATGCAAAATACTACTTTAGGATCATGAATAAAAAATACAATAAGCAAAACAAAGAATAAACCTATTATAGAAAAAGTGCCAAGTGATTATCTTCTCTTAGTCATATAAAAGGAAGAACTGAGTGATGCAATGAATGCTTTCCTGAGTCAGGAGCAGCTTGTGAAGATACTACAGCTCCCTTCACATGAAAGGGTTACAAACAGAATTCTCCACACATAGGAACAATCAGGTAGTGAAGGAAAAAGCAAAGAAATACGTTAAAGGGGAAAAGGAAGAAAAAAGGGAAAAAGTGGGATGGAGGAAAAGGTGAGGGTGTCCCCTAATATATATTGTGGGGAATCGCTCAGGTAGATGCTCGGTGGCAGTACAGGAAACAGGGACACAGAGACTGGATTGCACACAAGTTCAGGCTTTATTCACTTGTAGTGCATACACTGCCTTTTTAAAGGCACACAATAAATAAAACAAAACCCTTCTCGGCTGAGAACTAACTTAAATATAGGAACACTTTTCCCTGACTATACAGGAGACTGGCTACCAGTCTCCCACCTTGGTAACAACAGTGGGTGGCACAGTACCTGCTCTGTAGGTTTGGTCTGGACAGGTCAGCTCTGTCTGTGTGGTGCCAGACTCCTAGTCCTACACACAGACTATTATCAGGCCTTGATTAGTCAGCTGACCTCCCTGGTGTGGGTCTTTACCAAACAACCTTTAGGTGCCTGGATGGAATATACTTGTCCTCCCAGACCACACCCTTCACTCTCTCACAATATGTAATGATGGGTAGGAAAAAGAGCAACAGAATGACAAATATTGGTAATGAGCTTTGCTCATGGGGACTCAAAGTGCAAGGCGCGTTGCGGAGCAGGGGAGGTAGTGGCCATACAGACGCTTATCCTTAACAGGATGAGCATAGTAAAACATTAGTATATCCTTGGAGTGTGGAAGGAAACCCATGAACACAGGGAGAACAGGCAAACTCCATGTGGATTTGAAGCCAGGACTCTAGTGCAATAGTGCAAACCACTCAATAGGACTGAATTTCCTTTGCATTCTATTCCCGATATATTTTGTATAGTTCTGCAATATATTAGTCAATTAATCCCTTCCCGCTCTGCACCGTCTATTACGTCATGTTGAGCGTATAGTTAATGCTCTGCAGTGCAATGCTACAAGCACAGGAGCTATGCCATTATACATTATTCCGGGGTGCAAGGGGCTGCCATAGCAGCCAAGAGGCCGAGCAATGGCCTCCTGACTGCCTATGCATATTCCACATAGTGAGCTGATGTGCGATGAACTGCAATACTGTATATCCCAGGTTCAAGTCCCTTGGGGGACAGTAAACAGTATAAAAAAATAAATAAAAAAAAGATAAGTTCAAAAAACCTACCTTTACATTTAAAAAACACATAACATAAACAAAAGGGTATCCCCATGTGTGTATAAGGGGGGTTCACGCTACCATTGTTAATGTCCATTACTGTCTTCTTTCATAGGATGACAGCAATGGACATTAGACTGTCACAGAGAATGGTCACAGATAGAGATGAGCGAACACTAAAATGTCCGAGGTTCGAAATCCGATTCGAAAAGCCGCACACTGTTCGACTGTTTGAACGGATTTCGATTATAGCCTATGGGGGGAAATGCTCGTTTCAGGGGTACGCAAAATTTGATAAAATTATATTTACCAAGTCCACGAGTGATGGTCGGGCTGGATTCTCCTTGAAGTCTTCTCTCGGCGCAGCGTCCCTGCATCTTATTCCGGCTGGAATTCACTCTGCCTAGGCATTGGGGCCTAGGCAGAGTCGACTGCGCATTCGCGGCCATGTGCGAACATGCGCAGTCGGCTCTGCCCGGCCCGACGCCTGAGCAGAGCCAACTGCGCATGCAAGGGCATGCCCGCGCATGCGCAGTCGGCTCTGCCTAGGCCGGATGCCTAGGCAGAGTGAATTCCAGCCGGAAGACGCCGCGAGGACGCTGCACGGAGAAGACTTCTAAAGGTAAGAGAAGAACCAGCGTTGATTGGCAGAATGTATAGCATTCTGCCAATCAACGCTGGTTCTGCATCGAACCTTAAACTTTGAACAGCGAGTAGTGTTCGAACGAGTACGAGTATTTTGAATACCATAGTATTCGATCGAACACTCACTCGATCAAACACTACTCGCTCATCTCTAGTCATAGACTAATTCTATGTCTGTTCCCATTAACACTAATGTATGACTCTATTTTCCATCATATTTGTTTACTTTTTCAACGGAAGATAAAGTCCTGCATGCACAATTTTATCTTCTATTCAAAAGGTAAACAACATGATGGAAAATAGTTTCCAAAGCTCCCGGGAACCTATCTAGCCACCTTTTAGCTCTCTAAGGTAAACATAGCTGAAGTTATGTTTACGTGAAAGTGACATTATTATACTCTGGGGTCTCGTTCAGACCCCAGAGAATAATAGGTGGAGGCCCATGGAAGGTGTTAAAAAAATAAATAAAAAACCTTCATACTCACCTTCTTTTACCTCTTTAGGGCCTCCTTGTGGTGCCTGGTGCTCTGCCTCCACCCCCTCGGATGTCTCGTGCTCTTCTGTGATGTCATGTTCAGGTCACTGTTGAGGCCTGTTACAGATATAGGCCTCAATGGTAACTTCAGGAGAAAACCAGATGCTCCATTAAGGCTCAAAAGAGGTAATTATGGTGAATAAGTTGAATATGATTTAATTTTATGTCACCTTCTCTGGGCCTCCACCAATTATAGTCTGGGGTTTGAGGAGAATATTTGGAATATTCAGGTTGAACCCAACTCGTACTGATTTCTCCCACCTCTAGTCACTATACAAAAGATTACATCATATGCATACAATATTTTTTTCTCTATTTCTCTATTACAATCCTACATTATTTCTTTAATAAGCCCACAAACATTTGCTGGAACTCAAAATTTTGTAAAACTTGCAACACCTTATTTATCACCTGCTGGTTCAAAAGAGGAACTACAGCTTGCTAGAATTTTTCCTAATAAGGCCTGGTTCACACCTGCGTTCGGTATTACGTTCCGCATGGGGACCCCCTGAACGGAATACCAACACATTGACATGGACAGTGAGCTTATGGAAGCACATGGACCCCATAGACTATGGAACATGCAGTGAGAAAAGTACTTCATGAACATTTCCTCTCTGCATGACTCATGTGGGCACCGCGCATGATCCCATTATAGTCTACGGGGTCCGTGTGCTTTCATTGCTCACCACTTGTCAATGCATTTGATATTCCGTTCCGAATGAGATATCGAATGCAGAACCAGGCCTAAGATAGTTTCATATATTAATATGCGGTGCTGATTTTTGCACAAAAATAAATATATTGTATAGTATATTTTCATGCAATTCTTATTTTATTCGCCAATTACATACCATCGTCTCCCCATTTCCACAGTCTCCCATATTGCCTCGAGGCGCGCGTGTAAATATAAGTCTCTACAGCCGGGCAGACACTGATGGATCCGCCATCGTATAAAGTTTTAGACCAGTTTCAATCGGCAAGTCTTTCCTGAGCATAAAAGCACTTTGCCGCTCCGTGATTGATATCAGGACTTGCGTGATTTTTCTGTTTGAAATCAATTCCCGCCTGAAGATGTACCTTCCAGTCCTCTCAGCGGCCATTAACCCAGGATGGATTTATGCTAGGAGTCTATGTTTTGTGTGCTGTGGCGCCGATTTGGCACAGCGCAGCCGTATAGTTCATCTCTTCCTTATCTCTACCTAGTTTCCAATTATGTTTTTAATCCGCTCGATTACAAGCTTCTTATGAACGTAGCGAAAGAAGGAAGGGGGCAAAAAATAACTTACACGTGCACACAGAACAGCACGTTCTTTCCCGGCAATAAAATCGTACACTAATCTTCGGCAAAAGCTGTGAAGATGACAAGCAAATGACAACATTTATTCAACAAAATAACAGCCTGAAGCATGTTTTAAATTTACAGGGAAATCTTGGGAAGTGTAAAAAGGCAGCGCAACCTTTATCTCACTGCCATAAACTCATGAAAGGTACAAAGCCATTAGCTATTTGTTTTGATGAACGCGATGGCTGCAGATTTTATTTTGCTTTTTTATTTTATTTTTTTTTCCTATTTTTTTTCTACATTTTGTTTTCAAAGGGTCATGCGGTGCCAGGCATAGCAACAATGATTTTCTCAGCAAAACAAGGGCTAGGAGGACATGCGTGCCAGGGTGTCTGAGGATGGCACATATATAGCATCTTCTGTCAGGGGGATTAAGGTAATTTATAACCTACCTATAAAGCCTTTATCTGTTTCAGGGAATGGGTCAGCTTGGAGCTTTAATAGCTGAACCTGAAGTAGCGGCTTCGTCTTAGGTTTTAGCAGCTTATCCAGAAATTGAAGGAATTTACTGGGTATAGGCAAAAATAATGAGCAGATTAAAGATATGTACATTGATTAAGGAGGGAAGGCTTAATCACCACAAATGGTAAATGTCTATGTCTATATTTAGTTACAGGCTTGTCCTCATTTTCCTGCCGCAATTGCTTCTAAGGGACCGTGGGCAGTAAAAACGGGGACTAAAAAAGTACATATTTAAAATTATTTTTTGTGCAGTTACTTAAGGCATATAAATTAAAAGGAAATACTGAAGTCGTGTTGGAATAATCTTATGTTGTGGGTTTTTCGGATGATTGTATGATTGATTGTATGAATTGCTGCTCTATATGTCTACATGGCAGTGCCGATGGGTGTGATTATTATTAATTATTATTATTATTGTTGTTGTTTTTGTTGTTATTAATATTATTACTAATATCACTGTAATGTATTATTATTGTTGCTGTTATTATTATATTACAATTATTATTACACATATTACTATCATATTATTATTATTATTATTATTATTATTATTATTTATCATTATTACAATTATTATTACTATTATTGTCAAATATGAATTTTATTATTACGGTTACTATCCCTGTTATTAATAATTATTATTACTATTATTCTTATTGTTGTTATTCATATTATTACTACTACTATTATTATTATTATTATTATTATTATTATTATTATTAGTGTATTTTGTAGTGTTTGCTACTTTATTATACTTTTTTTTTTGTAACTCAAATTTTTATTGAAAATTTTTTCTGTTTTATACAATAAGAAAAGACAATTACAAGAAACAAGGCGAACACCCGCCCTGCGAACAAAAAAGCACACAGTGCAACACAAGAAAAAATAAAAACAAAGAAAGCAACATAGAGAAAAAACAAAACAAAAAGGGGGGGGAGGAGGAGGGAGTGGGTTAGTGGGACAGGTGGGTGGGGGAGAGGACTAAACATAGAGGGTGAAAGGGTAGGTAGGGGTGAGTGTGAGCAGTCAGGAAACCAGCGAGAGCGCTCGTCAGGTCAACCATACCACAGCCAGTTAGGAAGGGCTCGGGAGCAACCACCGGTCAAATACTTGAAATGAACAACAAGAGTATCAATCAGAGGAGGGGTCAGAGCCCAGGAGCGTCCGGTACTCTGCAGACTGTTGGAACCTGAACCAGTAGAACCAGGTTTTGATGTACGCCTCAGTCGTGCCATGCAGGAAAGACGTGAGATTTTCCATGTGCATTATCTCGTTGACCTTCGAAATCCAGAGGGAGAGAGGAGGAGGATCCACTCGTTTCCAAAAAAGGGGGATACAAGCCCGGGCAGCGAGGATCAGGAATCTAAGCAGGGAACGCTTAAAGACCTTTACAGAAGACTCACAATGATTAAGGAGGAACAAGGCAGGGCCCAAATGGTGAGAAGTTTCAGTAAGCTGGAGGGTTATCCGTTTGACCCCCTCCCAGAAGGACGAAAGGGCAGGACAGGACCAAAAAATGTGTAGCAACGTGCCTTCCTCGTCGCCACAGCGCCAACATAATGGGGAGACCTGAGGGAACATAGCATGGAGTCTCGTAGGAACCCTATACCTTCGGGACAAGATTTTGTAGCTGGCCTCCTGGTGGCGAGAGCTGATGGAGGCAGTATGAGAAAGGCAAAAAATACGCCTACGCTGTTCCTGAGAGAGGGAAAGGGATAAGTCAGATTCCCATTTCAGCAAGAACGGTGGAACAAAGTCCTCCGGAGGTTCAACCAGGATCTGGTAAGTGAGCGAGAGGGAGTGGCGGAGGGGGCCAGCACCAACACAAATCTTCTCCAAGGGGGTAGGTTCGACACGGAACTCAGTAGGAGCAGGGAGAGAATGCAAAAAGTGACGAAGTTGCATCCCCCGCCAAGCATCCAAAGTGGGCAACTCAAGAGGGGCCTGGGAGTTCAGAAGTGTATTCCATCCCCGTGCGTCCTGGAAGTGACAGGCACGAAAAATCCCATGACGGCGCCAATTACGGAAAACTCGATCAAACATTCCAGGTGGAAAGGCAGGATTGCCCAGCACTGGGAAAAAAGCGGAATCCTTAGGGAGGAGAGTGGAGCGAACAAGGCCCCTGGAGCAAATCCGAAGCGTGGGACCAAGGGTAGGGTGAGAAAAGAGAGATGACAATGAGGAGGAGTCCAACCATGGGGCAACCTGCAAAGGGATAGGACAGAATGCCTGTTCGATGTAGACCCAAGGTTTAGAAACAGCATGCCTACACCAGTCCACGACACGAGTCAGGTGGGTAGCCAAATAATAGGACTTTAGGTCCGGAAGCGATAAACCACCACATCTCTTGGGACGAAAGAGAAAAGCCTTACTCACTCGGGCGGGTCTGCCCGACCAGATGAACTTCAGTTGGATGGAAGTGAGGGATCTAAGAAAAGACAGAGGAATGTGAATGGGAAGCGTCTGCATCTAGTAGAGAAGACGAGGGAGAATGTTCATTTTAAAAATCGCGCATCTCCCGAACCAGGTAAAGGCTCCAGTGGACCATCGAGTACAATCAGCCCTGATAGACGCCAGAAGTGGGGGGAAGTTGCAACGAAAGAGATCTTTCGGATCCGGAGTAAGATAAACCCCCAAATACTTGAGAGAAGTGGGGGCCCAATGAAAAGGGAAAGATTGACTCAATGAGGTGGCCGCTGAGGAAGAAAGGGTCACATTAAGGGCTTCCGACTTCGAAAAGTTGATTTTAAAGTTTGAAAGGGTCGAGTAAGCCTGAAAGGCGAGCATCAGAGCCGGAAGAGAGACATGCGGGGAGGAGAGAAAAAATAGCAAGTCATCTGCATACGCCGCCACTTTATATAAACGGGAAGAATGAGCAGCACCTGAGATGTTCGGATCGGCTCGAACCTGGCGGAGGAAGGGTTCAAGAGTCAAGACGAAAATGAGAGGCGAAAGGGGGCAACCTTGCCTAGTGCCATTTCGGATAGGGAAGGACTGGGACAGTAAACCGTTCACCCTGACCATCGCTGTAGGGAGAGAGTATAGAGCCATGATCCAACTCATCATGCGGTGTCCAAGACCAATATGTAACAAGGTCTCTTCCATGAACCGCCAGTTGACCCTGTCGAAGGCTTTGTCGGCGTCAGTTGAAAGAAGCATGAGAGGAGAGCCCGATCGTTTAGCCCCATACATGAGGTTGATAGCTTTGGTAGTATTATCTCGAGCCTCACGGCCGGGTAAAAATCCAGCTTGATCCGGGTGAACAATATTTCCTAGCAAGGGCGATAAACGGGTCGCCAGGATCTTGGCTAAAATTTTTAGGTCAACATTGATTAGCGAAATGGGGCGGTAGTTAGAGCACAGAAGAGGGTCTTTTCCCGGTTTGGGGATAACTGCTATGTGAGCATGCAGGGAGTCACGACAAAGGGCTGAGCCATCGGTAAGAGAATTGAAAACTTTCAACAGTCTGGGGCGGAGTTCAGGGCCAAGTTTCTTATAGTATGCCAAGGTAAGGCCGTCTGGACCTGGAGCCTTACCCGTTGCCATACTGGAGATAGCTAAAGAAATTTCCTCTTCAACAATAGGAGATTCCAAGGCTGTCAAGTCCTCCAAAGACAACGACGGGAGACCAGAGGAGGAGAGATAAGAACGAATGCGATCTCGGAACTCCGTGTCAGGGAGAGGAGAAGGGCCAGAGTCTACAGAATACAAAGAGGCATAGTAGTCCCGAAAGGCAGCCGCAATATCAAGGGGCATGTGTAATCGAGTACCCTGGGCGGAACCGATGCATGGAACGTAGGTGGAGGACTGCTGAACCCGAAGGGCCCTAGCTAGGGAACGCCCGCTCTTATTTCCAAACTCATAAAAATTACGTCTGCATTTAGCTAGAGTACCCTTCACCCTATCAGTGACGAGCGTACGCAATTCTTCTCGGGCGCTGGCAAGCTGGGAATAAACATCAGGAGTGATTTGGCGCTTATGAAGGATTTCCAACGAGCGGATCCGCTGCAGCAGAGATTCAATACAAGCCCGGCGTTCCTTGTTTAAGTGGGAACCATGTTGCAACAGAATACCCCGGATAAAACATTTGTGAGCCTCCCACACCATAGGAGGAGCAATCCCCGACAATTCCTCTCTCTCAAAGTATTCCCCCAAACGGGTCTTAATGTCATCCAGGATGGTTACATCATCAAGAAGTGATGCGTTAAGCTTCCACTGACGCTGGAAAGGAATAGGAGAGGACAAGGAAACAGACAAAGTAACTAAAGCATGGTCGGAGAAAGTAATGTTGTCGACTTCCGCAGCCAACAAAGAATGGAGATGTTGGTGACGGATAAAGAGGTAGTCAATACGAGAGTATCGGTGATGGACCGGAGAGTAATAGGAGTAATCCCTATCCAATGGGTGGAGTAACCTCCAGGAGTCCACAAGCTGGTGGGAATGAAGGTCCCTCTTAACCCTCCTGATGAGTGAGTAAGGGTGAGAAGAGACGCCAGCAGAAGAGTCCAATGAAGGGTCCAGGACCAGATTAAGATCACCCCCCGCCACCAGGAAGCCCTCCACAAAGCCGTCCAACAGCCCTAAGTAAGAACTAAGGGCACGACCCTGTCCCGAGTTAGGTAAATACAAAGAAACAAAAGTAAAAAGTTGAGAGGAGATACGACCCTTTACCATAACAAGTCTCCCCTCAGAATCAGTGCGAGTCTCCAAATGTTCCCAAGGCAGGGAGCGAGAAATCAAGATACTAGTCCCTCTGGATTTCGGATCAGGAGAAGAGCTATGATATGCATGAGGAAACCAAGCATTAGTCAACTTGTATGGCTTGGTAGAGCAATGGTGAGTTTCCTGCAAAAATACAACATGAAGGCGCTTACCTTTGAGCAGATTGAAGAGTACGGAGCGCTTCTCTGGACTATGAAGGCCTCTCACATTGAGGGAGCCAACGGTGATGGAGGAAAGGCGATCAAGCGGAGGCATGGAGGGAGACGGGCTTTCCCAGCTCACACCCTAGGAGCAGAGGGAAAAAAAAAAAAAAAAAAAGGGGGGGGGGGGAGGGAGGGGAGAGGGCGAAGAATTGAAGAGGGTAAAGGGAGAGGGAAAGAAAAAAGAGAGGAAAGTAACAGGGTAGAGGAAGGAGAGCAGTAAAGAAAGAGGGGGGGGGGGGAGAAAGGAGAAGGAAAAAGAACCAAGAGTAGAACAAATCTAACTACCCCTAGACAAATGGGCCAGGGGCACAACAACAGACAGGAAGGATTGAGGGAGTAAGAAAAGATGGGGGGGAGAAGTGGGCCCGCAAGCACCACGAGTGTACCTGGTAAGGAAAACCCTATGCCCCTACCCCCAACAAAATGTATAGGGATAGGATGTACAGGGCTACAAAGTGACTCTAAGGTCCAAATAACAATATTGTATAAAAACACAGCAATATCAACAAGGGCCATCTATAAAGCCCAGCAGGCACAGGATCAAGAGGAACAGAGTAGTCACAGAACAAAATAAAATAAACATAGTGAAAATGTCCACCAACCGCGAAACAAGTCCAAGACCACTCAACATAAAAGGATATCAACACTGTCCTGTGGGCAGATCAAAGACCGGTGGCATGAGGGATCATGCTTCAATGGGAAGCTGAGCTGAGAGATCTGGTTGACGGAGCGGAGACCCAGGCGGATCCGGTATTGGAAGACGTCGTGGAGTTGAGTTTCGCCGAGGTCTCTCTCTAGAAGCAGCCGAAGAAGAACGCCTGGAACCGCGGCCGCGCCTGGATATAGTAGGGCGGGAGGAATCCAGAGCAAGCCAGTTCGGGACTGAGACAGGGCGCACATCCAGGGAGGCAAACAAATCAGGCAAGTCCGCCGGGGAACGGACAACAATCGAAGACGAGCCAACACGAACAATCAAATGGAAGGGATGACCCCACCTATAGGAACCTCCACAGTCCTTAATCAGAGTCAACACCGGCTGAAGGGCACGGCGCATAGCCAATGTGCGGGATGAGACGTCTGGGTAGAGCTTGACAGAGGCATTCTCAAAAGGCACCGATCCCATATCCCAGGCACACCTCAGGATGTGTTCCTTGTCCGTGAAGTAATGTAGTCTACACAGAACATCTCTAGGATTAGCAGGGTCAAGCGGGCCAGAACGTTGGACTCTATGCACACGGTCCATCATGAAGGTAGCATCCAGCGGGCGTTGAGTCGCCATATTGAAAATGGTATTAATACGGCTGATCAGATCATCCTGAGGGCCTTTTTCTGGCACTCCTCGTAATCGAATATTATTTCTGCGACCCCGGTTCTCCTGGTCATCCAGGAGCAAAGCAATTTGTTGAAGGCGGGCCTCAGAGTAGGTTTGATTGCTCTCCACCGCAGACAGGCGTTGTTCCAAGGAGGACAGTGTTTGATCAGTAGCGTCAGCCCTAGTAGTAAGTTGAGACACCTCAGACTGGATCGCACCGAGGGCCTGTGCCTGGGATTGTTCCATTCGGGAAACTACAGCATCCAGGTCCTGTTTAGTGGGCAGAGCTTGAATAAGGTCCCGAAGTAGCTGAAAGTCCGCAGAGGCAATATGGGCTGCCGAGCAGGGCAGGGAGGCTGAATCCAAGGATTGCATGTCATGTCCAGGGGGGGTGGCAGACATTGAAGGAGGTGACTGCGATTGACGAAGCGGAGAAGATGGAGGAGCCATGTCATCAGTGCCAGACCCAGTAGCCGAGGTTCCAGATCGGGACAGGAAGGTAGAGATTGACGGTGAGTGAGTAAGAGAGCGGCCCGGCGTGCGGGAAGGAGCAGTAGAGGTGTTAGGACGTCTTCTGGACATATCACAATGAGAAGCGACCATAGAAGGTAATGAAGGTACACTCGCAGTATCACCAGGCCTTACATGAGGCGGTCACACAGTTCCATAATCAAACCCGGTACCCGTGAGGTGCCAATAGAGCAGTGGGAGAAGTGCTAGTTCCGTGGGGATATACTGCAGAGCATATAACACACAGCAAGTGGAGGAAGGTGAGGAGCCCCCCCTGATGGTGGAGTAGGGGCTCAGCACTTCCTTCACACCACTGCAGTCCACAGCAACAAAAAATAAATTCCCTGCTAGAAAGGCCTCTGAAGAGTGTAAGAAAGTCCAAAAAAAACAGCAGGGAGTACTCACAGGGTTAGCAGAATGTCCCAGTAGAAAGTGTCAGGATGGGAGCCAAAACAGCAGGGGGGGGGGTGAGGTGTCTCCACTTCAGGCAATGCAGGGAGGTCAGGCAGCAGGTAGAGCAAGGGCCTAACACAGTGAAGCCTTCAGGGAGCTGCAAGCTGCATACCCCCACAGACGCTGCAGGAGGACCAGAGGAGGGACACCAGAGGACCTCGCCGAGCCAGGAGTCACCGCAGAGCAGCAGGCAGGATCAACTGGAGGCAGCCACCCACAGGGAAGCCAGCCGGGATGTAGGCCGCAAATCCAAGATGGCGAAGAGGAGGACAGTACTGCAGACGAGGAGACCGGCAGGCGGAGGACACCAGGAGGCACCAGAGGATCTCCACCGGGATGAAGAGGGACCGGACGGTCCGGCAGGTAAGTCGCTGCAATCAGGCCACAGCGCAGGGTTAAAGGAGCCGGGTAGGCCGCGAGGCCAAGATGGCGGCCGGACTCGGGCAGTGCAGCAGGCTGCAGTGTTTTCAACCGCCCGGGACCACGCAATACCTGACAGACGGCGCCCAGATACGGCAGACAGAGGCTTGGGGGAGAGCCTCAGGGCAGCCCAGGCTATGTGCAGCAGGATGGCTCCGGTAAACTCAGGATGGAAAGCGAGAACACAGAGAGCTTCGGGAGATGCGTCCGCTCTCATACGCGGCTAGCCCTACTTTATTATACTTTGCACCAAATGTATTCATACTGTGCACCATTTTTATAGCAATTGGCACCTATTTTAAAAATTGTCACAGTACATAAAGTTGTTATTTTTTTGTGCGACCACAATTCTAACTTGGCTCACAGAATCCTTAGCGAAATCCGGAACTCTCCCTCCTAAAGAATTGTGAAATATTTATGAATCATCATGAGTAGAGATGAGCGAGTAGTATTTGATCGAGTAGATATTCAATCGAATACTACGGTATTCGAAATACTCGTACTCAATCGAGTACCACTCACTATTCGAATGGAAAGATTTGATGCAGAACCAGCGTTGATTGGCCGAATGCTATACAGTCGGCCAATCAGTGCTGATTCTTCTCCTACCTTCCTCTCCTTCCTGCGTCCCTGCGGCGTCTTCCGGTTCTGAATTCACTCTGCTAGGCATCGGGCCTGGGCAGAGCCGACTGCGCATGCCCGTGCTACAAGAAAATGGCCACTTTGACTGTAAGCGGCCATTTTCTTGTACTGCAGGCATGCGCAGTCGTCTATGCCAAGGCCCAATGCCTAGCAGAGTGAGTTCATTGCCTGATGATGACGCGGGGACGAAAAGACTTCTCGGAGAATCCAGCCCGACCCTCGCTCGTGGACTTGGTAAGTATAATTTGATCGAATGTTGCCTAACCCTGAAACGAGCATTTTTCCCCCATAGAGTATAATAGGATTCAATATTCAATTTGAGTAGTCAAATATTGAGGGGCTACTCGAAACGAATATCGAGTATTTAACTACTCGCTCATCTCTAATCATAAGACATTTTTGGTGCAAAATACACACTAGTGAAAAATAACCCAAAAAAGTGGCTAAAAAATAATTTCATGATAAATCAGACCCAATTTTCCCATATAATGATCATATAAGCTCGATTCACTACCATACACTGTCTACCAATAAGTATTTGGACACCTGTGATAGAATAGAAAAACAACATTTCTTCATACACAATAGTTGGTAGACCCCAGCAGATGCTTCCTTACGGATGGGATTGAGCGACACAATACTCCGGATGCCTGGTGATACTCCTGGTGTATGTGAGCCATCAGTTAGATGCGGTTTCTCTAGCCAGCACTCGTCGGTCTCTGTCTCCCAGTTTTGGGGTTTTGCCGACTCGGGGCACATTCCGACAATCACCGTTCACTTTCCACTTCGTAATCACATAGGCCACTGTCTATTTAGGGTCATTCAGTTCGCTTGCTATGTCCCTTAAGGATTGACCATTTCTATGGTACCTCACAATTACCCCTTTCTCGAAATCAGACAACTCTGCACTTCGTGGCATCTTGCATGCGACTAATGCCAATGCACTAATGCCAATGCTGTTCCCTATTTAACGGCAGAAGGCGTGACGTACATCACGACTGCACCTTATTTGCATGGTGTCCAAATACTTATTGGTAGACAGTGTATTGGGACAGATTTACTAAAACTGTCTAAGATTTAGATAGTGCAGACTTTATAATAAGTGGTCAGAATGAGGTAAAGTGCTGCATTTTTATTTTTTGTTGAAATATGGGTGTGCAAATAAAGTTGCCACTTTTACATATAAAAAATGGGTGTGATCACATTAATAAATCCTTCCATTAGCCTAAGGCCACGCATGTTGTGTCTTTGGCAGATATCCTACAGTGGACCTGCCTGCAGCAAAATGCTATCAAAAACATCTGGCCTTCCCCACAGTCTCCAGCCACGATTCCTGAGCTTTCAAGCTTTGCATTACAAATGTTGGAAACCATGGACAAAACACATGGCAATGTTGTATGGGTAACCGGTTATGAGTATACAGTCTTCCCAAATGCATTAGACTCAACAATCTAATAATGCTCCTGTAACATCTCTGCCTGTTCGGGCCTCTGCGCCACCCTCTGCCTGCGTGCTGCGGCGCAGGAGGCGTGTGCAGTTTGATAATTTGCTTAAAGTTTTTAGTTGCACTGTGTGAACACTGCTCTAGTTCTGTGATTGTATTTGCACCACACCCGTCTTCTGCCCTTGTTGCCTATGTTCATTCAGTGGTTAAATTTTGTCTTGCCTGTGATTTTGTCTTGCCTGTGATTTTGTCTTGCCTGTGACAGCCTGCCTTCCTGTCAGGTTCAGGGTGGATTCTTCCTCCCCTATTTAGTCTTTGCTCACAGTCACACTGGTGCCGGTTATTGCCTTGTGCTTGCTGGTTTCCCTTGCTGTTTATTTACGTGTATTCTAATCCTTGAACTCTGGCTTTCCCTACTGACTATTCTTTTGGACTCCGATTTTACACTGCATTGCTCGACTGTTACCGAACCCTGGCTAGCTGACCTCCCTTTGTTGTAGTTCGTCTTGTCTGCGTTTTGTGTATCACTTATACAGGAAGGGAACGTCTTTGTGGCTGCCGCCTATTACGTAGGATAGGACCTGGCAATAGGAAGGGACAGTTGGGGGCTTCAGCTTAGGGCTCACTGTCCCTTGTGCCCCTTCCTCCAGGGTTCACCAGCAGCTTCTGGGGAATTATCATCTGGCTATTCCCTAACAGCTCCAAATAAGTGTAAATCCCAGAAACCGCTTTTAAGTCCTGCCGCATGTAACTACGAAACCATGCCCCATTTACTGCCGCATTCAGCCCAAGTACCTGCTTTATAATACTATTGCATCATAAATATAACCTCTGCTATTATTTTGCCAGTTTGTATTATCAAGATTCCTTATAAAATATGTGGCACATGTCCTATTCATTGTAACATTATTAAGTACAGCCAACAACCTCCGCACACATTGTAAGAAATTTATTAAGGTCTAAAGACTGGGGTTTTTTGTTCAGTAGAAATCTGTGCTGAGTTCAGCGCACTGTCAGCTTTCCCGATCTGTGGCCGGTGTGAAGATCTTACGGCCCGGTACCGTAGCTCTTCTATGGTCAGAAGGGCGTTTCTGACCATTAGCCAGAGACGTCCTTCTGCCTCGCGGCGCCAATCGCGCTGTGCTGTGGAGCCGGGAGGACCGCCCCCTCCCCTCCCTGATAATGCTCGTCTATGGACGAGCTGTGTGAGCAGAGTGAGGGGGCATTCCTCCCGGCTCCACAGCACAGCGGGATTGGCGCCGCGAGGCAGAAGGACGTCTCTGGCTAATGGTCAGAAATGCCCTTCTGACCATAGAAGAGCTACGGTACCGGACCGTAAGCTCTTCACACCTGCCACAGATCGGGAAAGCCGACAGTGCGCTGAACTCAGCACACTGTCAGCTTTCTGGCAGTATATAACACTGCCTGTGCCCGGATATGGTGAAAGGTCCTCTTTAAAGAGAACCATGTGGGACATCAGTGACCACATAGAGACCACTTAGAGTTCCTTATGGATCCCCTAGTTCTTACCACCCTTGAACTCTGTGTCCCATTTCAGTATAGAATTCTAGATAGATAGATGAAAATGAGATCACTATGTTGCAACACCTTCTCAGAGCAGATGGGCTCTTAATATTTTAGCAAAGCATGTGCTAAGAACCTAACATTGATATACATAGATAATGGCTATAGCAATAATGCAGTTTAACCTTTACATACTTACTGCTTGCCTATGTCTTACCACTTTCTACATAGTCATGTTGTATTATTTGTGTTTGCTTGTGTAGATGGCAGCAGTGCACCAAAAGGGTAGTCGTCCAATCCGGGCCGTGAAGGTGAAGTCAGCACAGTACAGAGGGCTAATCCAGGAGAGAGGTCATGCAGACTGAGTCAGTAAGAGGAGAGCAAAACTGTTAGGACCCGGTATTCTCTATCTCAGCCTGGTAGGTTTGGGCGTGGAGTGTCAGAACGGCATTCTGCACGTGAACTGTCCGATGCACAGTAGGGGAATGTTCACACTGGCATGCGGTTCGGCGGCCGCACTCTGGCATGGATTGTGCTATGAGCTACACTGCTGACCATTGCTAGTGTGTCTTAGATTCGGGAGGGGTTAAGTTTCTCTGCTGTGCTGGGCTTCTATTCAGGTGGTTCTGATATCCAATGGGCCTTCTCTTTACTCCTGCTTTTGGCTATTTATACTCCGCCTTGCATTTTGTCAGTGCCAGTCTTAAATGCTCACTGCCTTTGTTCCAGATGTGGTCTGTCTGTCTGAAGCTGCTATTTCATCTGCATCTGAGCCCTGGCCTATTCAGCTTCCTTGCTGCCTGTTCACATTATCCTGAACTTCTGCTAAGTATTGAGCTTCTATTTCCAAGCATAGTTGTTCCGGTTGCAGTGAGCCCTAGTCTTTTACTGCTTGGATGTTTGGAATTTTTTGTTAAGGTTTTTATGTGTGATACTAAGTTCTGTTTTCCCTATCCCTTTGCGTAGTTCAGTTTTCCAGTGTTTCACATTTATTTGCTACCCTATACTTTGTGTTCCCTCATATTCACTGTGTCCAGTCGGACACCTATGGCGGGGCTTTTTCTGTATCTGCTTCTCCTTCATAAATGTGTAACTAGACAGGGGTTTCTGTTTCACTATTATAGGTTAGTTATTTCTCCGGCTGTGTTCGCGCCCACTCAGGCAGGTTAGTCGGGCCCACGGCTACTTCTAGTGTGCAAGGCAGGGTGTAGGAGTATCCACACTAGTATTACAAACTGCTCATACTTCTGTTTTTTTTTTTTTGTATGTTTTTTCTTTAACCTGATTGAGAAGTTATCAGTCAGGGGCCAGTCCATGGTCAGAGATCTCCAGACCATAACAAAAACAGTACCAAAATGTGTTCAAGAGGCAGAGGTCTAAAGACAAGCCGGGGTCATGAACAGGAGAAGGCACAGTACAAAACCAGGAGGCAAAAAGCAAAAACAGAACCAGGATATCAAGGCAGGAGACATACAGGCACAGGCAAAGAAAAGCTAACTTCCAGATGGGACTGAAGAGCCAGCAGTGAGCTGGAGCAGAAGCAAAAAATATATAGGTGGCGGCAGGCCAGCATAACCTCTGCGCCAGAAGGAGAAGGCCGCGGTCTAGGTTAGGAGAGGGCCGGCAACCCTGCATGCCACCTAGCAGGCTATACTAGTAATGCAGTTCAACCTTTACTGCTTGCCTATGTCTTACTGCTTTTTACATAGTCAAGTTATATTTTTTGTGTTTGCTTAGATAGACTTGTAAATATTCCATCAGTTCCATCTCAGCATAGAATTCTAGATATACATGAGATAGATAGATAGATAGATAGATAGATAGATAGATAGATAGATAGATAGATAGATGATAGATATATTTTTAGATGTATTTTTCGGACTATAAGACGCACTGGACTATAAGACACACCTAGGTTTTAGAGGAGAAAAATAGGGGGAAAAAAATGGTAAAATATTTAATGTATGGGAGTTGTAGTTTTGGAACAGCTGCAAGGCCACATTGACAGGTGACCCTGCAGCTGTACGGGGATGTATAGGGCGTTTTTTTTGTGGGGCCAGGTGTACTTTTTAGTTATACCATTTTGGGAAATGTTTATTGCTTAGATCACCTATTATTTAATTCAGAGGCAAAACAGAGAGAAAAACCCAGCGGTTTAGCACTTTTGATTTTGACGTTCACTGCACATAAAACTATTAGTAGACCGGGCATTTTTGGACACAGGGATACCTAATGTGTATGTTTCACAGTAATGTTATACTTTTATATGTATTCTAGGGAAAGGAGGTGAACTTTTATTTATTTTATATTATATTTTTTTTAAGTGTTTTTTTTGTTTGTTTTTTTTACTATTTTATTATCCCCCGCCTAGGGGGCTTGAACCTGCAATCATTTGATTGCAAGTCCCATAGACGGCAATACAAGTGTATTTCCGTCTATGGGAGATTCTATACATTACTATCGCGGAGTGTCATAGACCAGCCGCGATAGTAATATATATCTATGACAGGCCTGGGAGCCTTCATTAGGCTCCCGGCTGTCATCGGAACAGGTCGGCTCCTGCGGCCTCGCCGTGCAGGAGCCGGCCTGCATCACTAAAGGTATGGGGCCAGTGGGGACCGGCCCAGGGGCTAACTAACTGCCGGGACCTGCGGAGGAGGAGCGGATTTACAGCATGGCCGCGCTACTGCCACCGCTGGTTTTCTTCAGCGGCAGGAGCGTGGCAATCTGCAGGCCCCGGCAGCTAAGACAGTCCCCGGCATCTGCTGTAATAGACCGGCGGATGCCGGGGACTGTCTTAGCTGCTGGGGCCTGCAGATTGTCACGCTCCTGCCGCTGCAGAAAACCAGCGGTGGCAGTAGCGCGGCCATGCTGCAAATCCGCTCCTCCCCCCACATTCGGACTATAAGACGCACCCTCATTTTCCTCCGAAATTTTTGGGGAAAAAAGTGCGTCTTATAGTCCGAAAAATACGGTAGATAGATAGATAGATAGATAGATAGATAGATAGATAGATAGAATAAATACTGGTTATGTTAATCCAGAAGAAGAAACTTGAAAAACAATGAAACAAAATAAAAGACTTCTTTCAGGCTGAGTCCATACTAATTTCTTGGCTCAATCACAGTATCTTTTTTCTGTTTCGGTAACCTTTCATACTGTACATTTCCTTGGGAGTACAATTTCCAATACTTTCTAGTGAGCCTGTCATTAGTTCAGCCTTCCATACTGAAAATTGGATTTGATGTCAGTATAAAGTCACTGACTTTTTGTCCACTTGTTCAAGCAAGCACCATATTTTTTCATGCTCTCAGTTTCTTCCCAGAATTTAGAAATACTTTGCTCTGCATTTTTTTTTTCAAAAGGTGTTTTTGCAATTATGGTTGGAAACCATATTGAACATGAATAAAACATAATGACCTTATACAGGCCCACAACTTTGATGTAGTGACTTAGGCTTGGAGACTCCATTACAGAAAAGTCCTCTCTGCTGGTTTAAGGCTAAGGCCCCACGGGACGAACAACCGCGGCAGGAACGCATCACAGTTCTTCTCGCAGCACTTTAAACAGAAAGTTCACAGAGTTTTCCTGTGTGGGCTTTCTGTTACAATTAATATCTATGGAAAAAGCCACCGTTGTTTCCGTAGATATAATTGACATGCTGCGATTTCCAAAACTGTGCCGGCTTTGGAAATCGCAGCATGTCTGCGCTGCAGTTTAAAACACAGAGTTGGCATGGGATTCGTATGAATCCCATCCACTTTGCAGATACTGTAAAACACCACAATTTTTCTCGTGGCGTTTCCGCCACAGGCAAATCACGGCATTTCCAGCCCCTGTAGAGTTTCTGTTGGTTTTAGTATAAAAAACCCCCAACAGAACTCATTACAGTCTATGGGGTCCACAAGAAACCATATTTATCATAACTGCATCTCTTTGTAGATTATCCTACTAATGAAAGTTTGTGTGTTTGGATGTTTAGATGTTTGTGATGTTTGTTCCTCAATCACGCTAAAACGCCTGGACGGATTTGCGTGCAATTTTCCACAAACATAGTTTTCCCTTGGGATGGAAACATAGGCTACTTTTGGTTCCATTAAACAACATGGCTTCTTAGCAGGAGACTCACATAAGCAGGACTCCTAGCCCCAGCTATAGACTCACACACACTGCCTGGCATTTCCTGCCTCAACCTGCCTGCACACTCCTTACTGTCGCCTCATGGGTAGCCCTCACTCTACTCACTCACATTTACATATAGATTTCCACTACAAACGGAGGCCCATTGCTCCTGCCTGCAATTAAAATGGACTGGGATTGCAGGCATTAACACTTGACCCCCCTCCCCCTCAAACACCCCTTCCCCTTACCTTCAACGTTGCAGACCGGCTCCTGCCTGCTGACCTCACAGGAGCCGACCTGTTCCATACTGAATGCTCCCACGCCTGTGTTTACAATACTACTATCGCAGCTGGGCTATGGACAGCCGCGATAGTAAGACACACAATCTCTCATAGACGGCAATACACTTGGATTGCCGTCTATGGAGGCTTGCAATCAAATGATTGCAGGTTCACACCCCTCAATGGAACGAAGAAAAAAGTGAAAAAAAAGAAAACAATAAAAAAAATCAAAAAATCATCCAACAACACATATAAAACTCCAAACTACTGTAATGCATATACATATTAGTTACCATTCCGCCCAAAAATGCCCCGTCTACTAATAAACTATTTGCCCTACTCCCTCAACGTCACACTCACACGGAACAAACCACCATTTTGGTTCACACTTTGGACTATCATTTCAATAAAAGCTCATCTAACCAATACACATTCCCCAGAATGCTATATCTACCGTTAATCTGGCCCCTCCATATTGTGGTTGCAAAAAAAAAACCTTTAGAGAGCCTTCACACGGCGTAAATGTGCGTGTATTTTGCCAAAATACACGTGTCAAAATAAGACTCCCATTCACTTCAATGATATTTTTTACACGCCTGTAAAATGTCATTGAAGTGAATAGGAGTCTTAATTTTACACGTGTATTTTGCACAAATACACACACGTTCACTGCGTGTCAAGGCTCCCCTACACTCAGTTCACACCACCGTCTGCTCTCCGTTCTTGCGGTTTCATCTTCTGTTGTCACACAGTTTGCCCCTAAGCACGGCTGATGCTGGGTTCACACTACCGTTCAGCACTCCATATTAGGTTTCCATCTTCTGCATGCAGAAGCCGGAAACCTGTCAGACCGGGCCCGCCCATGAACGGCGGTGAGTGTTTTATGCTCTCCGCCGCAAAACCGTTTTTTTTTTTTTTTTAAATCAGACACAGAGTCCTGCATGTACGACTCTGTGTCTGGTTTTTTAAAAAAAGGTTTTGCAGCGGAGAGCATAAAAAAGGTCCAGTATGTACATGTCTACTTTACCAGAGACCAGCTGAAAGTAACAAAATAAAAAGCCTCCAAAAATAACAACAAATTGTCTGTATTACTACATACACAATATGGGAAGAATATGCAAATCTGTCTTCCATGATGTAAGTGGGAGGTCAGTTGCTGCCTCAGTGTTGCAAACCAATAGAGGGCGCTCACTGGAATGTGCAAGCCTGTCTTCCCTGATGTAGTTAGGAAGACAGGATTTCAGTGAAACAACCCAATAAAGGCTGCTCCCTTTAGCATCATGCTCGACCTTCCAAGAGGCCTTTGTTTTGCAATGACGCTGGGATTATTACCAGGTATAGTCTCTCATACCAGATACCTGGTAATAATCCCAGCGTCATTGCAAAACAAAGGCCTCTTGGAAGGTCGAGCATGATGCTAAAGGGAGCAGCCTTTAATGGGCTGTTTCACTGAAATCCTGTCTTCCTAACTACATCAGGGAAGACAGGCTTGCACATTCCAGTGAGCGCCCTCTATGGGTTTGCAACACTGAGGCAGCAACTGACTTCCCAATTACATCATGGAAGACAGATTTGCATATTCTTCCCATAGTCCCTTGCGAAGTGGAGTGCTAAAGGCTTAATAAGTCTCCACACACCTATATGGTGGTCTCTCCCTAAAGAGTGACAATATCCCCTTAACCCCTACATACACAATATAAAATATCACGTTTGCTATCCCACCAAACTTTTTAAAGCACTTTTACAGTTTCACACGTCTGTGTCCGCCCAATTCTCAAATCACCTCAGACGAAGTCACGGGTAAAAGCTAGTAATAAATATATTTTATTCTATTCCTACAGTAAAGTTTAAGTTTACAAAAAAAACAAAACAATATATGTTACCATAACGATAAAATGCTTAATATAGATATAATACCGACATATAGTAGAAGAAACCAAGTAACCTGGCGACCGTGATAGACAATACATCACGATGTATCACTTTTAATTTGCTAAACTGTAAAGATAAAGCCTAACACTTTGTAACCATAAAACCGCCACAAGATCACGGCATGTTAGTAGATGCGACGGTCACATTAAAATTGACCCGATATTAAAATGTTAATAGAGGGTAAAGTCAAACAGCAGCAGATTCTGATTTTCAATTAGCCTTCTAGAAGCAGTAAAAATACATGGAAAATATACCTGGTAGATCATATTATGCTAAAAGACGGGAAGAATTACTAAGGAAAATACATCAGAGCTCTATAGAAACCTGTAGCATGACTAGGAGGAATCAGAAAAGTTTTGCAAAGTTTATTAGCGAGGTAATATATTGTTAAATAACGTCCCACACCACTTGACTGATGAGACAAGAGGTGTACTTCGGTGATACCAAGAAGCAGCTGGAGTCCAATCCAATTTGTGGTTAAAACAGCAAACGAAGGTTTAATTCAAACGAATAGATAGGTTACAGTCCAAAAATTAAACAAAGTTAAAAGAACATAGAATATGCATGACAAATAACAAGTGTCAATATGAAGAGAGTGAGAGCTGGTATGAAGGTGGAGTTAGTGCTCTACCTCCATGTTACCAAAGCCTGCTTATAAAGGCTGAGGATGCTTTACCCTCATCCAAGTTTTTTCCCCATAAGGAAAGGTGTAGGTATGATCCTTCCATGTACTCCGGATCGTTCCTTGTTTGACCATAGCCCTAAGTTTGGCTACACTGACGTATTGTTGTTAGTAACGAGACTTCTTCTACCTCCACCCAACATTCCACTAGCCCCTTCATCTGTCAAGGATGACATGCTGGACACAAATGCTACTCCATGACCTTCTCCACTCACACTCTAAGTTCAGCAAATTATGAGATTTAACATATATACAGTGTGTGTGTGTGTGTGTGTGTATATATATATATATATATATATATATATATATATATATATATATATATATATATACACACACACACACACACACACACACACTGGTGTGCAAAGGTTTTGGATATGTGTGAAAAAAATTAAAAACGCTACAAAGTTACAATGAAGCTTATTTTTCTCGATTAATAACATGCAAAGTGAATGTCTTCCATCAAGTCTTCTCAGTACACTTGCAGACAGTTTTTGAAGGAACTCGGCAGGGAGGTTGTTCCAGACATCTTACAGAACTAAACACAATGGATGTAGGCTTTCTCAAATTCTTCTGTCTCTTCGTATAACCCAAGACAGCTGTAACAGCCGCAATTGATGCCTGCGGGCTGGTAACCCTTTAGATGCCTTGGTTAATTGTGAATAGATTTCAGATAGAAAGTAATAACTAAACAAGGTAACACCCGCGGAATTACAGATAGGGGGAATAAGAACACAATTAAAAAGTACAAAAATGATCAATGTCTTACCCCTCGTTCACATCTGTTTTTGTATTCCGTTTGGGGGAGTCCACCTGGGAAGCCCCCAAACAGAATACCAAACCTAATTGCAAGTGCTGTGTAGTGAAAGCACACGGACCCCATAGACTATAATGCGGTCCGTGTGCTTGCCACGTACTGCCCGCACGAATCATGCGGACAGAAAAGTAGATTGTGAACTACTTTCCTGTCTGCATGTTCCCTGTGGAGATCTGGCGGCAAGCACACGGACCCCATTATAGTCTATGGGGTCCGTGTACTTTCATTTGCACACCACTTGCAATTCCGTTTGGTATTCTGTTGGGGGGGGGGGGTCCTCATGCGGACTCCCCAGGGCAGAATACCAACACTGGTGTGAAGTAACCCTTAATTTAAAGATACTTGTCCCTGGAAGACTATTATAGTCATAACATTTAATGAACATAACTTTCTTCATATTCTCAGGATAGATTATCAATGAGAGAATAGTGGGGGTTCAATACCCAGGGCCCCAGCTGATCAGTTGTTTGAATGAGGTCTGGGCTCATGTGAATCGGTATGCAATGTTAACATTGAAGGGGGTCACAGTGCTCATTTGAGGGCCATGACCCCTTCAAAAGTCTGATCAGTAAGGGTCCCAGATGTTGGGCCGCCACTGATCTACTATTGATTTATCAATAAAACTGAACTGCAATACTCCTTTAAATAATAATCTTTGAGATGGTCGTGAGGTCACCTAGCGAGGTTGCATTGTGGTAATCTGGTCATATTACGGGCAATCATGGACAACCTTGAACACCTTAAGATGCAGAGGCTCAAAATTTTTTTTTTTTTTACTTTAATTCTCCTTCAATGAATTGTTTATGGAAAAAAATGACTACCATGTTCATTCCGTAATAGCAGAACGTGTGAGCAGCTGAAAGGTTAAATTGCTGTTTTTTTAGCGTCTCAGTAAAGAATACTGGGGAAGCGGCAAGTGTCAACAACTCATGAAGTGTTTAATTTGCTCCAAGATATAATCATTAAGGGCTCAGCTAGGTGCCTGGTCTAGGAATTGGAAAACAATTTGCTTTTGATGTATTTGTTAGCAGATCTGCATTGACAGACAAAAAAGGGAGAGCTTTCCATTAGATGCATCATGTCCGGGATGGCCATTGACAGCTACATGAACCTTTATTTATGACCTATAAGGTACAACAATATTCAATAAACAAAGCCAATGATTCGTATGAAGCAAATACATGAGGAGCCCAGTCATTAGAGGAGGGTATACCAATAAGGTCAAAAGTAGCACTCCAGAGGATACAGAAATGATCATTTCTTGTACATTTTTGCTACTGAATAAGCTGGTCTTAGTGTAAGTAACACTATTTCTGGCCATTATGTGACTTATACACTGTCTACCAAGTATTTGGACACCTGTGGTCCGAGCGGCACAAGCAGGAATTACAGCCTCAACCCTCCGGGGCCTGCTTTGTACAAGTCCTTGTATGACGGCTAGTGGTATTTTATTCCATTCGGTTTGGAGAAGACAGATAAGTTCTTTCACCGATTTTGGTCAGCTGCTGCACCCCTTAGTTCGGCAATCCAACTCCTCCCAGAGGTGCCCAATAGGATTTAAGTCTGGGCTCTGGGCAGGCCAGTGCAGTCGGTTAACCTGATTACCAAGCCATGGTAGACCAAGCTACATGACAGCTGGCGTTGTCATCCTGGAAGTAACATTGGTCCAAACTATAAAACCGACAATGTAGGAAGCACACTGTTATCTAAAATAGTGCAAATGGCGTCGACGTTGAGTTTATCATGCACTGGGACCAAGGGTCCTAGTCCATACCAGGAGAAACACCCCCAGACCAAAACTCCACCTCCGCAGAACTTTATTGGGTATCAAAACACTTATTGGTAGACAGTGTATTCTCCTGTTTTTCGCATGCTACACTTGTAATTCACTGTTATCTCTAAGCTGGTGGATGGAAACTAGCTGCTGTCACTGTTAAAAGTAAAAAGAGGAGAATCTGCTCCTCTGTCACTCAGAAAACTGCCCCAGGACTGTATAGGACATACATAAAGATGCACTGACCTATACTGCTGTGAATAAAGCAATTTACTTGTGAAGAAAAGCTCCTATATAGCTCTAGCAGCAGTCTATGCCTGTCTTTCTTTTTGTATCAACTGCACTTCCCGCTCACTCCTCCCAATCCCCTCTCCATAGACTTCTATAAGCATAATTAAGTAGAGCCCTGTAGTATTCAGTTTGTGTCTTATGATGGATAAGGCAGAATTTTCAGGGTGAAACTCAATTCATCACAAATAGCAAAGCAGGGAAACACCCTGATAGAGCAGAAAGAAGCCTCTCTCTTTGATAATATATATAGCAAAGTTTCTTATAATCTCATGTACTATTCTTTTATACAGGCCGCATTGCACAGCCACCAGGTGACCACATATAGACAAAAATATAGGATAGACATTCTGCTGCACAATATCACCAACTCATGTTGCTTTGTAATACTCGATATTAAAGCTCAGCCCTATTCACTTGAATGGAAATGTTCTGCCAGCAAGCGACAGGAGGAATGACATTAGATGTGATGGCCTCTCACTAGTACTGCTGTCTTTTCAAGTATCTGATCTGGGAGATCCTGAGTGTTGGACCCCCCAATGATCAGATATTGATCAGTGGTATTGTCACTTTGAGTAGCTGATCTGTGGGGGGGATTCAGGGTGTTGGTCCCACCAATCAGATATACACGGTATTGATGACATAGCCTACGGAAATGTCATCATATGTAAGTCCAGGAAAACCCATTCAAAGCATACCTGAGTTTTTGATGGTCTTCCTGGGAACATCACACTGTTGAGTTGCGGTTTACTGAGAGCAAGAGGGCTGGTACATTGTGTGAACCTCTGGTAGTAGTTTACTGAGCAACACGTCACATGGACATGGAAGTTACTAGGTGGAATACACCTGAAGATTGAGCATTAAATAAACTTGTGAGGGTAAAATCACAGAATGCCCGGGCTCCTGGGACCAATATATCTCTTGGAAAATCCACAGCAATCTCCCTCTGGTACTGGAGATATGCACTGTGACCACTCAGTGAGGGGAATAAACCTAGATAGAGGATCATGTTCAATAATATATTTACTAATACGATTGAAATGTTTGGATAATGCGTTTTTAACCATCTTTTAGTCTGGCGAAAATTTTCTTTTTAATATGGATACAGTTACATGTCTAAGTTTATGTTATTTGTTTGTATAGATCTGATGAAGGGGTATGCAATTCATACCCCGAAACGCGTTACCTCCAATAAAGCCTTTTATACTTCATATTACGGTGCACCCATTGTGTTTGTGAGGAGCCTGAGTCTCTTTTTTTAAATTTTGGAACTCTCACTAGTTCCTGTCATCTCCTGAAGATCGAGCATGACACTTACTCTATATACTCGAGTATAAGCCGACCTGACTAGAAGCCGAGGCCCCTAATTTTACCACAAAAAACTTATTGACTCGAGTATAAGCTGAGGGGGGGGGGGGGGGGGATGCAGCAGCTACTGGAAAATTTCAAAAATTAAAATGGTCGGAGTTTTTGGTTGCAGTAGTTGCTGGGGAAGGGGAGGGGGTGTTTTGGTTGTCTGTCTGCCCCTTCCTTGAGCTTGAGGACTGTTTTTTTTTTCCCCACTTGGAATTCAGCCTGGCTGAATATAGGGTATCTGCAGTGCTCCTATTAACCCCTTCCCGACGGAACAGGAGCACTGCAGATCCCCTATATTCAGATAGATAGATAGATAGATAGATAGATAGATAGATAGATAGATAGATAGATAGATATTATGTACTAAGATTGTATCTCCAAAAGGTAACTAAAATTGCACGGTGCCTGTTTTCAGTAACGTTGTAACTTCTCGGTTATGTTACAACATAGAACTTGCGAATGAAAAATAGGAAACTACATTTGTTTAAGTCACTAATGAAGTGTCTTTATATAAAGCCAACTAGCAGTCACTTACAGCTATTAGTATTTACAAGCACTTGAAATGGACAGTTTAATTTGATACATGGGATGCTGGCCTCCGAAAAAGCAGCAAGTACCGGAATTCAGTGCGTGGTGGTGACAGTGCACTATTGATATAAATCACGATGGGACAGAAACTTTCAAATCCGTCAGACAATCTGCAGTCTCTCTTTACTGCACTGTAAGTAAATGCTGTTTTTTTCTAGAAACGTGGAAAATCTTTAACAGACTCAGTGTCAGATGAACGATTTTGAATGATAGAAGAAGAGAGTTTTTTCTGCTAGCAATGGCAGTATATATACATAACAGTCTATAAAAAAAGACATGCTTTTATTGTTCCAAAGCATTCAAAAACTTTGCAAAAATCTAATATCTTTCATTGTCTACAGCTCCATGCTGAGATGTTCCATTGCAACAGACAGTGTGTAGTCTCATTCTGCAATCGTAATCCTTTACATAGTGTCGGACTGGTCTACCGGAGGATTCTCCAGTGGGCCAAGGCTTTGAATCAATGGTCCGGGAGAAGGGACCCAAATTTAAAGGGTATTAGGTAGAGATGAGCGAGTAGTACTCAATCGAGTAGGTATTCAATTGAATACTACGGTATTCGAAATACTCGTACTCGAGTACCACTCGCTATTCGAATGGAAAAGTTTGATGCAGAACCAGCATTGATTGGCCGAATGCTATACAGTTGGCCAATCAATGCTGGTTCTTCTCCTACCTTTAGAAGTCTTCTCCGTGCAGCTTCCCCGCGGCATCTTCCGGCTCTGAATTCACTCTGCCAGGCATCGGGCCTGGGCAGAGTCGACTGCGCATGCCCGCTTGTAGTGCGGACATGCGCAGTCGGCTCTGCCCAGGCCCTATGCCTGGCAGAGTGAATTCAGAGCCGGAAGACGCCACAGGGACGCTGCACAGAGAAGACTTCTCGGAGGATCCAGCCTGACCCTCACTCGTGGACTTGGTAAGTATAATTTGATCGAATGTTGCCTACCCCTGAAATGAGCATTTTCCCCCCATATACTATAATAGGGTTCGATATTCGATTCGAGTAGTCCAATATTGAGGGGCTACTCGAAATGAATATCGAACCTCGGACATTTTACTGTTCACTCATCTCTAGTATTAGGGTCTTTTTCCTATTTCATTTTATCCGGAGGGCCCAAAGAATCTCAGTCCAACATTGCCCTTACATGTTCTCTCTAATTCTTCCTCATTTGTATTTGGTAGATTAGGAAAAAGGGTATGACAGACAGAAGTGGGCATGGCCACAAAATTACCCTGCTTGTAGTCTGTTACCATGGAAACATTTAGGCCTGCCTAGGATCTGAACAGTTAAAAAAAAATCAAATGATTTTACCTCTACTATAACCTACAATAATTGATAAGTTACTCTATTAAAATATTGCTCATCACTATATACCCAATTGTTAATGAAATTAACAATTGGGAATTCATCCCTAGTGAACTCAGGTGAAGTGGGCCTTCGTGACATACATTGCGGTAAATTATTATACTCTGGGGTATCTTGAGGTTGAAGCCCAAGGAAGGGGAAAAATAATAACAACATTTATACTCACCTTCCCTTACCTCTTTGGGGCCTCCTCACAGCGTCTGCATTCCCCTGGTGACGTCTTGCATCTGAAGCCTATGTTTGGGACTAAGCAGTGGCTAGACACATGATGTAAATGAAGAGACCGAGGTACAGGGGCGTAACTTGACGTTGTGCAAAGGTTGCAGTCACCGGAGCTCAGGAGCCTTAGGGGACCATAAGCACTGGCATCAGTATTGAGATTGCAGTTTCCATCTGGCCCCTAAGCCATGGAGACCCACAGATTCCCCTAACCACACAAAGGTGTATTAAACTCCTTAGCACCCATAACCATCACTATCAAGAATTCACTGTGTGGATGCGGTGGGGGGCCCCAGACAAAAGATTGCCACGGGACCCACAAGACTTTAGTTATGCCACTGCCGAGCTAGATACCACAAGAAGGCTCAAAAGAGGTGACAAAATAAGAGAATACATGTTTTTTAAATTATTAAATTAAATTTTTTAAATACTGTATGCAGGGGGCACTATTGGGGTTAATACTGTGTGCAGGGGACACTATTGGGGTTAATTCTGTGTGCAGGGGACACTATTGGGGTTAATACTGTGTGCAAGGGCCACTATTGGGGTTAATACTGTGTGCAGGGGACACTATTGGGGTTAATTCTGTGTGCAGGGGACACTATTGGGGTTAATACTGTGTGCAGGGGACACTATTGGGGTTAATACTGTGTGCAGGGGACACTATTGGGGTTAATACTGTGTGCAGGGGACACTATTGGGGTTAATTCTGTGTGCAGGGGCCACTATTGGGGTTAATACTGTGTGCAGGGGCCACTATTGGGGTTAATACTGTGTGCAGGGACCACTATTGGGGTTAATTCTGTGTGCAGGAGACACTATTGGGGTTAATACTGTGTGCAGGGGACACTATTGGGGTTAATACTGTGTGCAGGTGACACTATTGGGGTTAATTCTGTGTGCAGGGGACACTATTGGGGTTAATACTGTGTGCAGGGGACACTATTGGGGTTAATACTGTGTGCAAGGGACACTATTGGGGTTAATACTGTGTGCAGGAGTCACTATGGGGGATAATACTGTGTGCAGGGGCCAGTAAGGGACATAATACTGTGTGCAGGGGCCAGTAAGGGACACAATACTGTGTGCAGGGCTTACTAAGGGACATTATAGAGTGCGGAGGAGGGGGTCGGTCGAGGTCTTCAGCGTCAGTTGGGATGGGGGGGGCCCATGTCAAAAGTTCGCCACGGGGCCCCGCCATTCCTAGTTACGCCACTGCCACAGATTATAATAATTTCACTTCTGCTTGGTACCAAACTTGTTCCACATGAAACAAATCAGAGACCTGAATCACCCAGTCCCAAAACCATTCTTGGAAAACTTGCCCATCTCTAGCCAGCAGCATTCCCTGGATTCCGGGGATTCCGGCAAAGCCAGTAATATACTAGTAAAAAGTTGACGGAACTTGTTAATATTTCCCTCTCTTTCCTAAACTGACCATGCATATGTGACTGAACCAAGCATACACATTTACCATGACATCCTTACTGTTCATTAATTTCCCATATGCCTTTTATTTCTAAGAGAGTGGTTCAGGAAGAAAAAAATGCAATCTCGAAGGTCAAATCCATATTTTAGCTTTGAAAATTCAAATGAGAGAATTCCTTATAAAATAGTTGAACATTGTTTGCAGAGTGCTAGCACCATGATGGATGTAAATGCAAAGTCTTTTAAGGTTCAATTGCGGATGCTGCAAGCATTTTATATTTGTTTGCTAATGTTTAAGTCTAATGAGAAATATAAGCTGATGGACCATTAGTTAGAAAATACAAAGTTTAATGTTCTATTGATTCTGGAAATGCTTCTGTAAACACTTTACCCTTACAACAAAAACACTGCACAGCCGAGGTTTATAATTGTAATTATACTTTAATATTGATCTGTCCACGCTCAGCTCTACTGTATTGGGGTGTTCTTAATTAACAAAGCCAAGAGGAAATGGAATTGAGCAAAATATATGTATTTGTTTGGAAGAGAACACCAGCAAAAGACAAAGAGTTGGAGTAATAGAAGCTATTAATATAACAAAAGATAGAAGCAATCGCCCCAAAAAAGTACAATATACAGATGTAGCTGTTGTTAACAGAATGTTATTATTTAGAAATGAGCGAGCCAACACCAAATTTGTTTGTGAGGTTTTTTCAGTTGTTTTGGGCAGGGGGAACTGTTGCGACTTGTGATGGAGTCCCCAAGTCCTTAACGTCACAGAAGACCAAAGTTGCTTGAGAACAAGGGAGCCCAGGGATATCAGTGATTATTATTTTATCGCACCTCCCTTCGTCAATAAAAGAGACACCAGAGTATAATAGTGATTTGGGATGAACCCTCAAAAATCAACTTCCCACTTGCGTTCAGGTTTACATTCAGGGCCCCATGAATGAAAACTCAAGAGTGTTTATTGGCCAAAACCCGTGGACCCCATAGATTATAATAGCGTCTGCCGGGTTTCCACCCAAAAAATGCAGAATGGGGAACAAAATCCCCGACCAGAGATCAGGCGTAGGTGTGAACCTAGTCTTAGCTGAGCCTAAGATTTTTGGAAATTTGTTCCAAACCTTGCCTCTTATAAACTGGCTCTCATATCTAATGAACATTTAGAACTTTTTAAATTCACTTTACATGATGACGATTTTATGAAGTGCGTTAGCACAAGAATAATGCAGCAAATGGTCCTTGGTTTTCACTAGTGACCCTTTGACGAGAGATATCGACCTTACCTACAAGTAGCCCACAGGTCTCCTAAAGTGACAGCTTCTATAGATTAAAAAGAGATAAATAAACTATGACTAAATTGGATTACAATGATTGTGAGATCAAGAGATGAAAGAGTCATTAAAGGTGTAAGCCAATGGCTGGTCAGGTAATGGAGGGGGTGTACATCTCACCCAGACTACTCAGGTGGGTGAGATGAGAAAACTCAAGGAATGTTTGCTCCCAGCAGACAACTTTCATCTGCTGAGTATTTTGGTAAATGCTCAGTATTGGGATGGTTTTTTGGAATAGCAGGTAGGTTGGTAGTGGGACCTGTCATTCCACCTCCCTCCAGTCCACACTTTGGGGATGTTCCGGCAGCGACTCAGCTTCAGAGAGTTTCTTCGTCAAGGAGGCTTAAGAAGCCAGCTACAGCAGCAGACTGGGGGCAGAGTTTGCCTGGAGTGCCAAAGAAAGAGGTCCTTTTGTTGCTGCACTATATTTTTGAGTGAAAATAAAACTCTACCTTTGTTTTGGACTAAAGAAACTGGACTTGTGTGTCTATGCCACCCCACCTAGCAACCCCAGACCCTGACAAAGGCAACTCAATATCAAGGGCAGGAAAGGTCAGCAAGAAAGGATAAGAGGAGGACGTAGCAGTGGTCAGCGCAGGTTACTATTATCCACACTTCAGTATGTTACCTATCTCTGAGGTGACAGCTAAGTTACATTTTCTTTCAGAGACCACACTTTGCACAACCATGTGAGCCCGAAGGTGGATGAGAAGTCTAAAATAAAAAATGAGAAAGTAGAGAGAGAATTCTCACGGAACAATGACCTGGAGTCTACACAAGACATTTTCACTGGGATCTGAATTAGGAGCTGTACAAGAAAGTGTAGCACAGAAGGCAGGTCTTCAACATTGAGGCAGCAATACAGAAGTAATAAAGTACAAAGCAACTTGAATCACCAAAGGAACTTAGATACACAGTAAAAGTTTAATGATTGGCAGGGATCGAGGTGTCACATCAAGATATTGCAGCCTACTGTATACCAATTCTGTGGGGTATACACCTTACCCACACACATTTGACCCTAAATGTAATCATAAAAAGGAACTCTGCTTCTACACTTCCAGCTCGCCTGTCAGATTAGACTACAACGGACTTATGTGCTCATTTACACTTATGCATACACACATAGATGTCACCACCTACCACTTCATGGTAAGATGAGACACCAGTATACCCACAGCACACATAATACAATACATGAAAGGTCCTATTAAATAAATTTAATACATTGGAAGCAAGAATTAGAGCCAAGCCCATATTCAGATGTTGCATCCTCTCTACTTACATTACTTAGCCCCATTAGTCAACATCCCATATTAAGATTACAGATTCACCCAGGATGATACTGATAGACATGACTTGCACAGTAATAAAAAAATAAGAAAAGTGTATTATGCAAATCTTCAAGTCTCTTCTATTAAACAGATACTGGGCATGTAAATCAATCTAACTTGCATGGTAGAAATGATATGATATACATAATTTTCAAGCATTTTCTTTTCTGAACATCATTGTGGCCAGAGATGAAATATTGCCTATACAATGTGTAACACTGATGAGCATCTGGAACCAGATACAGAGTACAGATGTAGCATGCATCAAAATGTCATTTAGCGCTAGGCATTATCATTTATTTCCTCCATTCTGACATATCAAGGAAATACATCCACAAGTACTGTACCTGGATGCTGCTTGCCAATATAGCATAATATACCAGTGGTCATCAAGAACTGAACCATCACTATATAGATTATTGAGAGGAGGCAAGACTCCAGGGGGAAGAGCAGTTACATAGTACAGCAATGCATCTGTGCTATTGCCCTCTCCACTGTAGGCAGTCACCCACATCCCGAATATAAAATTCTGTAGCTGACTCTGATAGGGTGTCCTATGTCTTCCACCATCTGGGACTTGGGAGGATCTCTACAATGTAACTCTGTTATGGTTGCATGACGAGAAACAATTTTTTTTTTAAACTCTATGTGGGGAATACCTGAGCTTTGATCAGGGGTGAAATTTGAGGGGTTTGCAACAGGGCGCGGCAACCTTAGGGAGCCCATAAGCACTGGCATCAATATTGAGATTGCAGCTTCCATCTGGCCCATAGGCTAAGGAGCCCCACAGATTACCCGAACCACACAAAGTTGGTTAAACTCCTTAGCACCCGTAACCATTACTAGCAAGAATTCACAGTAAGGATGAGGTAGGGGGCCCCGGACAAAAAATTGCACCAGGCCCACAAGGCTTTAGTTACACCACTGACTCTGACCACTATGTATAATTTGAAATTATTAAATAAAATTAGACTGTAGCCAACTGTTACTGTCCTAAAACCAACTCCAGTGACCCCTGAACCTCCTTTTGATGGGTGTTAGGGATATAGGCTTTTTGGTATACGCACTTTCGGCAACAAGTTGCTTAAAAATGCCCCATCAATACCTGAGAGGATGAAAAGGGGGGAATTGCCCTTGGAACCTTAGAACCTCTGCTGAGACCCTAGCTGTGGCATCAGAGATAGCTATATGCTGTACTTTGGCTATCTATGGATCAGCAATCTATCCTCTATCCTATGCATGGAGGAGAAATATTTTTGTGGTATAATAAGACAAAATCAAAAATTTATTTTAGACTTGGCCACTTTCTGCATTTATTTGGGATGGGGACATCATATACTACTGTATATGACACGAGCAATAAGATACAAAAACATACAACCCCTACATGATGATGATGATGATGATGATGATGATGATGATGATGATGATGAAATGAGATATTAATTAATGTTCCTTTTTCAATAAATAATAAAGAAAATTTTCCATCTAAAAAAAGTGGTTCCCTGACTCAATGCTCTGCCAGTGGGCCGAATGTTGTATGCTAAATTGATTTAATGAAAAATCAAACTGGAGATCAGTTATATGTGGACACGTGTAATATAGCTTTACAAACTGCAAGTCACTAATGCTTAAAATAAAAATAAAAAACTTAAGTATTTTCTATTGCTTGTTGTTCATATATATATATATATATATATATATATATATATATATATATATATACTAGCTGTTACCCGCGACTTCGTCTGCGGTGATTGTAGAAGTGGGTATATACAGGCGCGGGTAAGGTTTTCGTACTGTGTATAAGGTATGGGATATGAGATGTAACTTTGTATCTTGTTTTTTCTGTAATTCAGAGAATACGTGAGACTTTTGTGTTGAAGTTAATTTGTATTTGAGCTGCTATATATACGGCGTTGTGAGAAACTTTACATAGTGACTTTGGGACAGAAGTATTTGAAGTTAACCCTTTCCCGCCGATGGCATTTTTTGATTTTCGTTTTTTACTCCCCTCCTTCTAAACCCTATAACTTTTTTATTTCTCCGCTCCCAGAGCCATATGAGGTCTTAATTTTTCCTGGGACAAATTTTTCTTCATGATGCCACCATTATTTATTCTATATAATGTACTGGGAAGCAGGGAAAAAATTCAGAATGGGGTGGATTTGAAGAAAAAATGCATTTCTGCGACTTTCTTACGGGCTTTGGTTTTACAGCGTTCACTGTGCAACCAAAATGACATGTCCTCTGTATTCTGTGTTTCGTTAAGATTCCGGGGATACCAAATTTATATTGTTTTATTTACATTTTGACCCCTTAAAAAAATTCCAAAATTGTGTTAAAAAATTATTTTTTGAAAAGTCGCCATATTCCGACAGCTGTAACTTTTTTATACGTGCGTGTACGGGGATGTATAGGGCGTCTTTTTTTGCGGGACCGGGTGTACTTTGTAGTTCTACCATCTTCAGGAAATGTTATTGCTTTGATCACTTTTTATTCAAATTTTTATCAGAATCAAAACAGTGAAAAAATGGTGGTTTGGCACTTTTGACCATTTTTCCCGCTACGGAGTTTACCGAACAGGAAAAATATTTGTATAGCTTTGTAGAGCGGGCAATTTCGGACGTGGGGATACCTAACATTTATGTGTTTCACAGTTTTTAACTACTTTTATATGTGTTCTAGGGAAAGGGGAGTGATTTGAATTTATAATCCTTTTTATTTTTTTTTAAATATTTTTTTTACTTTTTTTAAATTTTTTTTTGCATTTATTAGACCGCCTAGGGGTATTGACATGGGTGGGCGGTGTCGCGGATTGTCAGAGCGGTGGGGGTCGGCAAACATGGCTGCTCCGGAGCGTTAAAGAGAGCCTCCTGGAGTATCGTTAAGGTGAGGGGCAAAGTGGTAAAGTATATGTATATGAGATTGTGTGGGGTTAGGGGCTAGGCTGTAGAGGGCAGTATGAATTTTGTGGCTTGCTATGGTCCAAAGTGTGTGAGATTGCAGAGATGGTGGTGTGAGTTCGGGTTTTGTGGGGGTCCTGGCACAAACGTATGTGCGCTATTGTGCCGAAAAGTAGCCTATTGTTTAATCGGGTGTATTACCTATGTTTGTGGAAAATTTCAGCCAAATCGGTGGAGCGGTTTTTCCGTGATTGAGGAACAAACATCCGAACATGCAAACATCCAAACACACAAACACACAAACCCACAAACTTTCACATTTATAATATTAATAGGATATATATATATATATAGATATATATATACATACATTCTGTATATTTGTATAGTAAAGTACAGATGTAACCATCTTTAATATCACACTTGGATGATGTGCTATTGATCTCTTGCCATCGCTAACGAGAAGGAAGCTGAGACTGGAGGGGAGTCACTTTAAATAGTTGTATCTGGCTTTATGCCACCTAGAACAGTGGTTTGTGTGTTATACGAAAACTGAAATCCTTAGCTTTTCTATTCCACAAGGATTACACCTAGTTGTGAGATATCAGCAGTTATCTACACTGGCTATATACGCAACACCAATTCCTGGCTGTGTCTTTGGTGGCTGAGATCTCTGGATCAATCACAGTTAGAACTGCAATCCTGCTAGAATCTCCTGTATCTTTAGTAAAAGGAGAAGATCACCTATTTTATAAACCATGTCTCTAGGTTATAAACATAATTTTAAAGAATTGCCAATTATAGAGGGGTTTTCTTTGCAGCAGAGACCATCACAGATAAAACAGATAAAATTACAATAGAATAACAGATAACACCGCTGACTGATCATTACGGCCACTATCGACAATAGATAATATTACAAATTATAGACCTCAAAGAACCAGCTTTATTCTATTGCTGCCTATAGTAATGACTGTGCTGTAATGCATATTACTAAATGCTGTTAGAAGAGCAGAGGAGAAGCTCAGGATAAATGGCTGCCCTATAATCATGTACCGAAAATAGAATTTAAAAACCTACACTTAGAGATTAAAAACAGAGTAGAATAAATATATAGTATATGTACCTATACATTGGACTAATAAAAAATAAATCACATCCTGCAAAAACAAGAAGTGTTCGAACGAGTACGAGTATTTCGAATACTACTCGCTCATCTCTAACAATTATTAAACACATACATACAGTATATATATATATATATATATATATATATATATATATATATATATATATTGTTTAATAATTAGATACTTAGATTGAGACTGACCATATAAACAGGGCTCCACCTTTTATCTACATCAGCCATGGATAAATGGCTACTACAATCTATATTCCAAGAATGATAACGCTATGAAAGGGTAAAACCCGATCAATACCTTCATGGTAAAATGCTTTGCATGTTGTATAAGTATCACTCCAATAAGAGAACATCTCTGTCTCCTTGTAAACAGCCGCACATTAATTACTGGAGGACTCCGCTCACATGACATAGACAAGAAGTTCTAAAATGGACCTAGTTATCTCTTTTTTAGCAAAGTGACCTTAAGCGAGGCCTCCGTGTAAGTAATTTACAATCCTGTCTAGGACAAGCTGCTAGCCTCTCTGTCTGTAATAGAACAATAGATTGTGTGCCATTCCAAGGCATTAACTTCTCTAGGAACTTTGTCATTAATTGTATTCTTGGTAGGATTCAGAAGAAAGCCATATCATGGTGGTATATACATCCAGCAAGCACATTATATGAATATATCTGCATGCGTACCCAGGACTATGTGCATGGACAGGTCAGATAGGTTCATCTGCCAGATCCAAGACAAGATCAGTGCTAGAGATGGATGATTTGTAATGAATTGGATTCAATCCGAAAATTTCAAATTGTTAAGTTTTCAACAAAACAGAAAAAATTTAAAATACACTGTGGACAAAAAAATGGCTGCCACCTTATACTGTGAGCTTCCTTCAGACCTCATAGTATAATAGGTAGGTTCCTAGGAGCCCTGAGAGTATTCTACACTATGTATTATAGATAGGTTCCTAGGAGCCCTGAGAGTGTTCTACACTATGTTTTATAGATAGGTTCCTAGGAGCCCTGACAGTGTTCTACACTATGTTTTATAGATAGGTTCCTAGGAGCCCTGAGAGTGTTCTACACTATGTTTATAGATAGGTTCCTAGGAGCCCTGACAGTGTTCTACACTATGTTTTATAGATAGGTTCCTAGGAGCCCTGACAGTGTTCTACACTATGTTTTATAGATAGGTTCCTAGGAGTCCTGACAGTGTTCTACACTATGTTTTATAGATAGGTTCCTAGGAGTCCTGACAGTGTTCTACACTATGTTTTATAGATAGGTTCCTAGGAGTCCTGACAGTGTTCTACACTATGTTTTATAGATAGGTTCCTAGGAGTCCTGACAGTGTTCTACACTATGTTTTATAGATAGGTTCCTAGGAGCCCTGACAGTGTTCTACACTATGTTTTATAGATAGGTTCCTAAGAGTCCTGACAGTGTTCTACACTATGTTTTATAGATAGGTTCCTAGGAGTCCTGACAGTGTTCTACACTATGTTTTATAGATAGGTTCCTAGGAGCCCTGACAGTGTTCTACACTATGTTTTATAGATAGGTTCCTAGGAGCCCTGACAGTGTTCTACACTATGTTTTATAGATAGGTTCCTAGGAGTCCTGACAGTGTTCTACACTATGTTTTATAGATAGGTTCCTAGGAGTCCTGACAGTGTTCTACACTATGTTTTATAGATAGGTTCCTAGGAGTCCTGACAGTGTTCTACACTGTGTTTTATAGATAGTGTTCTTCGCTATATTTTAATTTGTGGTTCATACTGAACTTGTTTGACTCAAAAGTCTTGGTCTTGACACAATTAATGTAATAACTATAGGTTAAGGGTTCAGCATGTATTGCTTTGCTGTGCAACCCCCACCATGGGGGCACAGCCATTGTGAAATGCTCTGTCATATCGTATAAACTACAATGATGCCCATATGTGCAGCCACCACATCTTCCATTTATTGGAGTGGCAGGGAATGAGCTTATTCTGATAGATGGGAAACTCAGAATTAGAATAATTAACTATATTAGAGCACCCAACTACTCTTAGTTTGCCATCAAGTGAAGATCCTATCTAAACAATAGCTGATTGTCAAGACATACTTGTAACTCCACCCAGTGACCATGCCCCCTATGAACCCACGGAGTCCTACCATGACACATACAGTAATAGTGCCTACATCTGTATATACATTGATGAAGCTTTCCCAGGGCCCCACACAGTATAATTGCCCCCTTAGTTCTCCCCACCCAATACAATGCCACATTTTTGCAACATCTCTGCGCTACACTACAGCTAACTGTATTCTCACCATAGCTAACAGCAGTGATTTGATCATTTCCCTCTCCGCTCACCTTCTAGAACTTACAGAGCAATTCCAGCTCTGCAGCATAGAAATGGCTACTTAACCATCAAGAAACTAGCCTGAAGCTTACAAAAATGCAATAAACAAAGGATTATAAAACAGTGGACATAATCCAACATCCCTTGTGATTCTATCTCTCTCATCTACTGCTCACTCCTCCCCTTTTCCTCTCCTTAGACTTTTATAGGGATACATGTAAAGTGATGTAAAATGGAACACGCAGACCATGTCAAGATGGATATAGCAGCGATGAGATAAACAGTATATTATAAAGTATTACAAAGTATTCATTTATACTATTGATTTATGCAAATTTGTTGACCAGTAACCATTTTAAGCAATAAAGTTTTTGTTGCTTTTTATATAATACAATAATAAAGTGTTGCAAACTGCAATTGGAAAATACAATCAGCCAGTACGGTAGGATATTATAGAGCAGAATTACACCTTCACCTCTTTTGTAACATATGACGTTGTCCTTTGTTCCAAAGGTAATAGCGTTCCCAATGGTTTCATCATGCATACTCTATATAGGCATTAGAAGACTAGAGTAAAACACCAAAAAAGTTATACAGTTGCATAGTTATAGAGAGAATAGAAACCAGAAGCTCCGAACAGAAAATCCTAAGGCAGACACCAGGCTCTCTTTAGATACTCTAATGACTCTTACCATTATCTCAGAAGAGAAGACTAATGAGCAAACCCAGAAGTCAGGAAGTTGGAAGTCAGATATAAAAGCATTGATACTTCAGCTAGTTAGTTGCTCTGGTGACTAGAGATGAGACAAACAATTCCGCTTGCTCTGTTTCTCTTATTTCACAAACCTGTGAACAATAAGAGCAATTTACTGATCACATCCATTGTGTCAGCGCTGACGATAGCAGTTTATTCTTGGTGCACGAGCTACAGAAAATAGACCTGCCGCAACTTCTACTCTGTAGCTAATGAGGATTCAGATCTGTTGTATTTCTGTACCTAGCAACCCAATCTAAGATTTAACCCCTTCTTTTATAATGGAAATGTCACCACCACCCAATGCGCATGGGCACAACCAAGGCAACCCCCTATAACAAATTGGTAGCAAGACGACACAGCTGAGCACCGTGGTGCTACCACTTCAGTCTAACAATAGCTCAACTCCCACAAATCAGACAATGGAGGCAGATCTTAGCAATCTGCCATAAAGGAGAAGAGATATTGTTGTAAAAATACGTTGTTTTTAGAACAGTTGCCTATCTTGTGATACACATATACTTCTCAGCATGGAGATTACAGCACCAAGAAGGAAACATTTTGGAAATATAGAAATCACATGACTGATAGACATGTTGATAATATTAAAACGATGGACAACATGGTGGCTCACTGGTTAGCCTTGCAGCGCTGGAGTCCTGGGTTCAAATCCTGGACTTCCCCATGTTTGTGTGGATTTACTCCCATACTCCAAAGACATACTGATAGAGAGAAAATGTACATTGTGAGCTGTATATGGAGCTCACAATCTACATTAATATAATATAGAATTTATTTACAGTCCAGTCATATGAATGTGACCACCGCCTACTTTTGACATTAAATAACAAATCACAGAAGGCACGTGTCATCAGCCATTTGGGTGCACTCATCATTGTGGAAGGCACGATGGATCAACACAAGTATGCATCTATCCTTGCGGACCATGTTCACCCCTACATGCGAATTGTTTTCCCTCAGGATGATGGCATCTACCAGCAGGACAATGCGACATGTCATAAAGCTCGCAGTGTACGTGCGTGGTTCGAGTTTACCGTACTCCCTTTACCAGCAAATTCCCCGAACTTGAACCCAATCGAGAATCTGTGGGACCACCTCGATCGGGTTGTTCGCGCCATGGATGCTCAACCGCGTAACCTAGCGCAGATGGCCATGGCACTGGAGTCGGCATGGCTCAACATCCCAGTGACATCATCACAACATCCCCTCTCTTCCTGCACATCTCACAGCGGTCCGCTCTGCCAAAGGTGGTTATTCTGGATTGTGACAGGTGGTCACATTAATGGGACTGGACTATATATATATATATAAATGATAAAAAATGAAGAGTAAATATTCAGCACATCCTAATTTATTCATTATCGAGAATGGGAACCCTTGTGCAAAAATCCATGCACTTCCACACCTTGGCTTGTCATCTTAGAGGTTATTAATGGTTGTCTGAGGAATGTTATGCCACGCTGAATGCACTTAAACCCGGTTCACATTCTTGTTCAGTATTCCACTCGGGGAGTCTGCTTGGGGACCCCCCGAACAGAATACAGAACGCATTAAATAGCAATGAAACCACATGGACCCCAGAGACTATAATGGGGTCCGTGTGTTTTCTGTCTGGTGACCGCATGAATAATGCAGAGAGAAAAGTGCTGCTTGAAGCACTAGAAGTGAAGATGTTGGTTTTTCCAAACTAGCTTTCTACCCTGTTTGCGTAATGAGGCCACTCCTTTCAGATCCTATGAGATAAGCCATAGTGTGGCACAGAACTAAATGAACTTCCATTTAGTACAACAAACATACATATGACGAAGGCTGCATCTGTTATCTGTGACACTTGTGGCGAACTTTACTTGACTGTTTCAATGGCCTTTGTTGTGAGTCATACTGCAGCATACAAGTATATACATACATAATTATTAGCAAATTGCTATAAAAGCCATATACTATTAATTAGTAATAGCTCCACATGAAGACTCTCTAATAGCTATTTCCTTTCTGCCATCTAATGAAATTATTAAAAGATCAAAGGATTTTTATGTTATTATTTTTGCTCTATTAATAGAACATGCGGCATATTTCTCATTGCTAAGTGTCTGGAGGATGTGATTTTTATCCATCAATAAAATGAGAGTAACACTATTCATCCAAAGACACTTCCCTGATGCCCTGTTCACATCAGCATTTGTATTCTGTCCGGGGGAGTCCGCATGAGGATCCCTGAATGGAATACCAAACACAAGTGCAAAGCCCTGTGCTGTAAAAGCGCACGAACCCCATAGACTATAATAGGGTCTGTGTGCTTGCCGCCAGATCTCCGCAGGGATCGTGCGGACAAGAAAGTAGTTCCCAATTTACTTTCCTGTCCGCTGATTTGTGTGGGCAGTGCGCGGCAAACACACGGACCCCATTTTAGTCTATAGGGTCTGAGGTGCTTTAATAGCACAGCGCTTGCAATTGCATTTGTATTCCGTTCTGGGGGGGTCTCCATGCTGACTCTCCCCGGATGGAATACAAAAGCAGATGTGAACCAACCCTGAGCAATTACACATCCCATAATAGTAAGAACATTTGGATGTTGGAGGTATCCTATACAAGAGCACAAAGAACATACAGTATGAATAACACTATATATGAATAGTACTATGCAAAAAACTTGTATTGCCATTTCTAATCAGTTATATTCCGATGTAGCAATTAGTTAACCTGTTGAGCATGATATTTTATCAAGGAAATCAATGAAAAGTTGTTGAAAAATGGTTTTTCTGTGACTTTTTATGGTTTGTATGGTGTTCTGTGATAAGATATTGCGCTGCAGCAGTTTAACCATTTGCAGATGTTCAGGTTAACTCTATCTACACTGGGTTTATCAGAGCACACTGCAACAACTGTAAGGCCGGGGCTCCTTGTGGCGGGAAAAACGGGGTGTTTTACAGTCACTGCAAAGTGGATGGGATTTTAGTGAATCCCATCCTCCCATTGAAGAAAAATATCCTAAGCAGAGATGCTACGTTTTCCAAAACCGTTACGGGTTTGGAAATGGCAGTATGTCCATTGTACCTACGAAAACACAGGTGATTCCAATATAGGTATAATGGAAGCAGACAGTCTGCAGAGGAAACCTCTATGGATTTTTGGTGAAAAGCTCTGCCGGAAAACCCACAACGCGTTTCCACCGTGGTTTTCACCCAGTGCCTCTTCGCTTTGCTACATAGGTCCTTAGCCTAAAATGGTAAAGTCTGTGAACAAATAAATCCATACTATTTCTGTTTTATTCCTTGAGTCTTTGTATTTTTTTGAGAGTTCTTCTTCTGAGATGAAAAGTTGATTCTTGGACTATCTCCACGCAGCATTTATAACCTGCAACACATGAAATACCTTTTTATTGGCTATAAAACAGCCGATTTCATATTTAATATGATTAAAATTGCCTAAGAAATGTCTATACGTATCATACGCTCCGAGAGATAGAACATGAATTCTAGACAACTCCTATCGTGGGGCGGGTGATCGTACGAGGACAAAGGGTTATAGCAGGTAAGTAAAGGACAAGGAAGCCATTAGTGCAGAGAGTTCTATGCCGCTGTGAAATTCAATGTTCCTATGGCGAATGGGTTTGGTATATGCATTTGGCACTCGAAAACTAATATTGTAAGGCACTACAGCTGTTTAGGAAGTGTTTTCTACCTATATAAAGTCTCATTTTCAGAGTATTCAGCACTGCAATCAGAGACTAAAGTACTCGCTCCAAACTACTCCCACAGTGCTTTCCATAAGCTATTATTGCTCAACAAATTTGCACTCCTCTCCATCCGGCATGATCCACACATGGAGAGAAATCACCCTTGTCTTAGTTTATATGGCTGGCCCACTACATTAAATTGCACCTGTGCTTGGAAATGAACTGCTGAACTGCAAGGCAAGAAAGCCGAGCACTACAGTAGCTTAATGCAATGCTACAGGAGGGCTGAGCCCGGGATGGAAAATTCATGGTGTGCATTGATAGACTGCTGTGTTTTTAGTGGTTAGGAAATACTAGAGTTTATTCCGTTTTCAAGACCTTTATTTATTTGACTGTATCCTATTGCAGTAAATATAGACTGCTTTTTGAGATGAAAAGAGATGTGGATGCTGTAAATAGTTTATGGGCTGTAGGATTTTGTGGATTGTTTTTGGCTAGATGAGGTTATTCACACATCATTTAAAGGGAGTATATCAGGTCAAAAATGCCGCCGAAACCAATGATAGTGCCATGTAGGAGACTTTAATAGGAGCAAAAACATTTATTTGTGGCCATAAATGGATTACGTGGTGGAGAGATAATAATTAGAGATGAGCGAACAGTAAAATGTTTGATATTCGATATTCGTTTTAAGTAGCTCCTCAATATTCGACTACTCGAATTGAATATCGAATCCTAATTTAGTCTATGGGGGGAAAATCCTCGTTTCAGGGGTAGGCAACGTTCGATCAAATTATACTTACCAAGTCCACGAGTGAGGGTCGGGCTGGATCCTCCGAGAAGTCTTCTCCGTGCAGCGTCCCCACGGCATCTTCCGGCTCTGAGTTCACTCTGCCAGGCATCGGGCCTGGGCAGAGCCGACTGCGCATGCCCGCACTACAAGAAAATGTAGTGCAGGCATGCGCAGTCGGCTCTGCCCAGGCCCGATGTCTGCCAGAGTGAATTCAGAGCCGTAAGATGCCGCGGGGAAGCTGCATGGAGAAGACTTCTAAAGGTAGGAGAAGAACCAGCGTTGATTGGCCGACTGTATAGCATTCGGCCAATCAACGCTGGTTCTGCATCGAACTTTTCCATTCGAATAGCGAGTGGTACTCGAACAAGTAAGAGTATTTCGAATACCATAATATTCGATCAAATACCTACTCAATTGAATACTACTCGCTCATCTCTAATAATAATCTTTTTATAAATCTTCCAGGTTTGTTACACATGGTTGCAAATGCTTTGGCTTTCCCTCGGAATTGGTGGCCAATGTCTCCTGTTTAGCCATGATTGACATTTTCAGCTTTTATCTGTTGACTGTAGGAAAATCTGGTAAAATCAGGCCCCGCCCCATATGCACTTGCTGGTTGATTTGCATATTCATTGAAAGGTGATTATTTCTTCATTGATTCATCATTTTGTAGCCATTAACGCACCGAGAAGAAAACAAAACCTAATAGCGTGATACCATAGCAGATGGAGATACAGTAACAATAGATGGTAGAATGCTCACCTTGAGTGATTGTGACGTTAGCTCACAACCACTACATAGACATGTAAATGAGGAAACCTCCAAACGATCTAGAAGGAGCCTCTGCAGATGGGTGGAACTCAGTAGCAGCAGCCAAGCCTGGGGTACGTCAAAACAGCTGATGTTGACAACTAGAGTATCCAAAAGGCAGGACAAAGTAGGCAGGAGGCGCGCTGATCTGATGAAGAACTCTTTATTAGTGATTAGAGATGAGCGAACAGTGTTCTATCGAACACATATTCGATCGGATATCAGGCTGTTCAATGTGTTCGATTCGAATCGAACATCACGTGGCAAACTCCCAAAAAATTTGATTCCCCTCCCACCTTCCCTGGCGCTTTTTTTGCACCAATAACAGCGCAGGGGAGGTGGGACAGGAACTACGACACCGGAGGCATCGAAAAAAATCGGAAAAAGTCATTGGCTGCCGAAATCAGGTGACCTCCATTTTAGACGAATAGTGGATTTCAAATTCGGGTCATATGAGAATGTGAACTTTGTGACTAAGAGACAGGGATAGCTGTACAGGCAGGGATAGCTAGGGAGAACCTTTATTTAGGTAGGAATGTTATTAAAAATAACTTTTTGGGGCTCTATCGGGTGTTTTATTCAGCTCTACTTCATCGGGCTAATAGAATGCATTGGCCAATCAGCGCTGGCCAATGCATTCTATTAGCGTGAACTGAGTTTGCACAGGGGTTCTAGTGCACCCTCGGCTCTGCTACATCAGATTGCTACATCTGATGTAGCAGTGCTGAGTGTGCATCAGATGTGTAGTTGAGCAGAACTGGCTCAGCACTGCTAAGTCTCTGCATTCGCATAGGAATGCATTGGCCAGCCTTCGGCCAATCAGCGCTGGCTCTGCCGGAGGAGGCGGAGTCTAAGGTCGGACCTGAATGGAGACTGGTGTAGAGCGATCTTAGACTCCGCCTCCTCCAGCAGAGCCAGCGCTGATTGGTCGAGTTCCGTACTCTGTCCAATCAGCACTGGCCAATGCATTTCTATGGGGAAAAGTTAGCTTGCGAAAATCGCAAACTGACAGGGATTTCCATGAAATAAAGTGACTTTTATGCCCCCAGACATGCTTCCCCTGCTGTCCCAGTGTCATTCCAGGGTGTTGGTATCATTTCCTGGGGTGTCATAGTGGACTTGGTGACCCTCCAGACACGGATTTGGGTTTCCCCCTTAACGAGTTTATGTTCCCCATAGACTATAATGGGGTTCGAAACCCATTCGAACACTCGAACAGTGAGCGGCTGTTCGAATCGAATTTCAAACCTCGAACATTTTAGTGTTTGCTCATCTCTATTAGTGATACAACGCGTTTTGGGCTAAATGCCCTTTCTCAAGTGTGTACAAAATACTTCAGCATACAGAGATAAATATATACAGTGAAACTAAACAGACAAAAAGACAGGGGGCAGGGATAAGGCATGCTAAAGGCCCCTACATGGCACTGTTATTAGTTTGGGAAGCATTTTGGACCGGGCAGATGCCTCTTATGGTAGCCAAGCTCATAGGTGAGTTAGTTAAACAATGATTTATACTGAAGGTATAAGCTACAGTATATTGTGAGTATATTGTCAGTATATTGTACAAGAGAGTAGATTTTTTTGCTGGAGCTGGATCGAAAATAAATATTATGGAATCTAGGACTTAAAGGGGTCGATCACTAGAACCCAGCATGTCAACCCAGCCCTGCAGACAGATACGTATGAGTCGCCAACTAGTGACAGTTGTCATTTTCATATCACAGGCATAGATTCACAAGGGAACACAGTTTCATTCAGATTACCCTAACCCAGGGGTCCTTAAACTTTTTAAAAGGTGGGCCAGGTCGCTGTCCCTCGGACCATTGTAGGGCCGGAATATAGTTTAAAGGTATTCTACCATTAAAATCACATTTTTTTCTCGATAACACATAGGAATAGCCTTAAGAAAGCCTCTTCTCCTACCTTTCGATTTCTTCTTTGCCCCGCCGTTTGGTTAAAATTCCGTTTTCTGTCAGTATGCAAATGAGTTATCTTGTAGCACTGGGGGCATCCCCAATGCTGCGAGAGAACCCTCTAGCGCCGCCTCCAACTTCTTCTGGAACGTCGTCTTTATGCGTCTTCTTCTGGTGCAGGCAGAGCCGACTGAGCATGCCCACAGGCTACAAGAAAATGGCCGCTTACTTACTGTGCAAGCGGCCATTTTTCTTGTGGCCGTGGGTATGTGCAGTCGGCTCTGAGCGAGGCCCAAGGCGTACAAGTTTCACCGCCTGCACCAGAAGAAGACGCATGAAGATGACGTTCCAGAAGGAGATAGAGGTGGCGTTGGAGAGCTCTCTCGCAGCATTGGGGACGCTCCCAGTGCTGCAAGAGAACTCATTTGCATACCGACAGAAAACGGAATTTTAACTGAACGGTGGCGCGGAGAAGAATAGCCTTTCTTAAGGCTATTCTGACGTGTCAACGACAAAAACAGTTTTTAATGGTAGAATCCCTTTAAAGCTGACCCAGCGGAATGCACACACAAGTGTGAATGCCCCCTGAGGTGTTATTAATTTTACAGTAAGATATTATAGTGCTTACTTCAGGGTGCACAGATAGGGTCTGGGATCCAGGAAGTCAGCAGGCACTAAACCAAACTAGTGAGTGGCTTTGCCCACTGTAATTTGGGCTGCCTCAGGTCAGGTCACGTTGCTATGGTGACCTGACTGACGAAGTGACGCGGAGGGGTACAATTGACTATACCGGGCCAGGCCATGGAGACAGCGCACTTCACTTTACTGATTGGAGGGCACCACTCCTGATGTCTGCACGATCTGCTCTGTCTCCGGTGTCCACCTGTGTCCTTCTGTCACATCGCTAGTATGCGATGTAAGGAAGATACCAGAGGCAGAGCAGATCGCGCAGACATCAGGAGCGGTGCCCTCCAATAGGTGAAGTGAAGCGCGCTGCATGGCCTGGCCTGAGCTCCCCAGGAGCTTCATTATAAATGCACGCCTGCCGGTGGTGCCGGCGGGCCGGACAGATGTGCTCGGCAGGCCGCATGTGGCCAGCGGGCCGTAGTTTGAGGACCCCTGCCCTAACCTATCTATCTGTGGGGCTAGGTCGATACGCTCAGTTGTGGTGACAGACTTCCATTACCAGTTCATGGCTCTATACCTTTTTATGTGCAGTGTTATCCTATCACAGAAGACAACGAAAGCCATTGAAAACCAATTGAGGCTGTGGCCTCACATGGCGTGAATGACGCACTACCCCTGTGGTGGAAACACAGCGGAAAGAGAAAAGGCTGCACTTTACAGGACATGCTATGATTTTTCTAAAAACTGTTGAGTTTTTGGAATTCATAGCATGTCAGTTATACCTATGGAAATTCTGGTGGTTTCCCTAAAGGGATAAAGGAAGCCAAGGAAAACTTCTTCCTTTGCTACATGTGTACATGTATAGTCACACCTTCAAATTTGGTGCAAAAATTTCTGCAACTAAAAATCAGTTCCATTTCTTTATAAAACTCATGTATTTGCAGAATGATCTATCAGGTGTAGAGATGAGCGAGTACTGTTCGGATCAGCCAATCCGAATAGCACGCTCGCATAGAAATGAATGGATGTAGCCGGCACGCGGGGGGTTAAGCGGCCGGCCGCCGTCAAAGCGGAAGTACCAGGTGCATCCATTCATTTCTATGGAGCGTGCTGTTCGGATCGGCTGATCCCAACAGTCAGGGCCGGCGTCAGCGCACGGCATAGTCGGGCAAGTGCCGGGGCACACAGAGCCTCTGGGGGCCCCCCGGCACTTGCCTGTCACAATTTCAGCTCATCGGCGTCCGTCCGCCGATGAGCTGAAATACATACGCGATGCAGGAGCTGTGAGATCAGCTCCTGCTTTAAAGCTCCGGCCCCGGCTTGCGTGTGTAGGTGCGATGACGTCATCGCATCACGCCTACACACGCAAGCCGGTCCGGAGCTAAGCAGGAGCTGATCTCACAGCTCCTGCATCGCGTATGTGACTAGAGAGGAGCATCGGGGGAACGAGGGAAGGTGAGTGATAGAAGGTGAGTGATGTAAGTGTTTGTTTTGTATTATATTACATATTAAGGTGAAACATAATGAAGGGGGCCCATGAAACTGGGGGGCAAATGAAGGGGAGGGGGGGAACGGCATGACACTGGGGAAGATGAATGGGATGGGGAGAGAACGGCATGAAACTGGGGACAGAGATGGAGGGGGCCCAAAGAAACTGGGGGGCAAATGAAGGGGAGGGGGGAACAGCATGACACTGGGGCAGATGGAGGGGGGGAGAACAGCATGACACTGGGGCAGATGGAGGGGGTGGGGAGAGAACGGCATGGAACTGGGGACAGAGATGGAGGGGGCCCAATGAAACTGAGGGGGCAAATGAAGGGGGGGAGGACGGCATGACACTGGGGCAGAGACGGGGGACATTAAACTGTGGGCAGATGAAGGGGGAGAACGTGATGAAACTGGGGACAGAGATGGAGGGGGGACATGAAACTGGGGGCAGAGGAAGGGTGTATATGAAACTGGGGGAGAGATGGAGGGGGGGCATATAATTTACGGGTGACTGTAGGAGGATTATACTGTGTGGGAGCACATAATAAATGAATGAGAATGGGTGGAATCAACATAAAAGTGGGTGGAACTAAATTTGTCGCGGCGCGCAGAGCGCGCCGCACATTTTGCCCCTCTTTCTACTCTTTAAAAGATTGGGAGGTATGGCGTTGGTGACGCCACACTCCTGCATGACGTCACTCGCTTCATCTGCAACGCACAGTGTCTCGACTCCCCCACCTCCTTTACAAGAGGGCCCACTGAGGCTCTGTCGCCCAAGGGCCCATAAAAACCTGGAGCCGGCCCTGCCAACAGTACTCGCTCATCTCTAATCAGGTGTATAGGCCAGTTATTAGCATGTTGTCAATTATATGAACATGCTATAATACTGAATATAATACTGAACAGTATTACATGAATGGAGACAGGATTTACTACACGTTTTTGGTTTTCTCTTTCTACATTTTTTTTCTTCAGGACAATTTGTAAAAGTAATTTCAACATTGGCTTTTATTGCTTGGCATATCCCATGGTGCAAATCATTCCTTCCTGTTCATAGGAACGTAAAGCTGCAGACAGGAGAGAGAAAAATAAAACTGGTAAGTTCTAGAGACTTTTAAAAGAGAAAAATATGTTGCAAATTAGATGTAAATTACCACATAATGTATGACTACGCATTCCTGTCATGTATATATTCTGTAGAAAGAATTCTATGTTTTTGTCCCTGACCTCACATTACTCAGTAACCCCCTGCTACTTCAACTTCTTATTCTGCACATTTGCATGTTGGGCAATGTACGGCAGTCGGCAATAGAAAAAAATAACTGCAAAAATCCTAACATATTACTCAGAACTTTATGTAGATAATTTTCTACGGAAACATTTTCTGACATTAAAATAACAGCAATAAAACAAAACAAAGTTAGATGACTGATAATGTAAGGTGGTAGTGGGATGAATATTCTGGTCATATAACTTTCTTGGAACAATTCTGTTGAATATGAAGTTACCCAAAATGTCTGGTAGAGGAGGACTACTACTACAACTACTCAGTGACGTAACTAGGAATGGCCCCAATGTGAACATTTGACACCCCTCCCCCATCCCACACAAACCGCATTCCTGCACACAGTATTATCCCCCATAGTGGCCCCTGCACACAGTATTATGCCACATAGTAGCCCATGCACACAGTATTATGCCCCATAGTAGACCACCCATGAACAATTGTTATATTCTGGAGACTCCAGAGTATAATAATCGGAGACCCAGGGGGATATAAAAACATAAAAAACACTGTTACTTACCTCTCCTGGGCTCCGGTGCACTCCCCGCAGATGTTGGTCATCTTCAATGGTGGACCGGACATCACTTGAGCTGGGGCCTGGGGGCTGGGGCTGACGCATAAGGACGCAGGCCCCGGCCCATGTGATGTCTGTGACTACACACAAGTAGGCTTGAATCCTTTTGGAGTCAGGAGAGGTAAGTAAAAGTGTTTTTTTATGTCACCCCACCTTTCTGAAAAGACCCAAGTATAATGACAATGTTTGTGGGGTTCACGGGCCCACGATCTTACTGATTCTGATCCGCAGAAGGAGAAGCGCCAGCGGTCGTGAGCAGGAGCCAGGATTGGTAAGTAAATAGGGCCTGTTACCTGCTGGAGTTACTCCAGCAGGTAACAGTGTATAAAAAAAAAAAATCTGCAGCTGTAGCAGCTGCCTTCCAGGCCCCCTGATGTCCTAGGCCCTGTGGCAGCCGCTACCACTGCTACCCCGGTAGTTATACCCCTGCTACTACCACTACTACCATTACTAATACTACTATTACTACTACTACCACCCCTACTACCACTCCTACTACTGCTTGTCATGTATATATATATATATATATATATATATATATATATATATATATACACACACACATTTCCCATAGATATAAATGGAGAGAGCCCCCCCACACTTGTAAAGCAACCCTCCTTTCATTTTACACCCACATGCATCCAGCTAAGACGAAAGCAAGCTTTTACACTTGAGAAAGGGCACCCAGCCCGAAACGCGTAGTGTGTGCTTTTAATGAAAATAAAGTTTATCCATTTGGCAATCAGTCGAGCGCGGTGATCCTCTGTAATTCCCGGTCCCTCGTGATATCATTTGACACCAAAGGTGGCACGGATCCTGCTGGTTCTTGACTCGGGGCTACCCCCCCCCCCCCCATTTTGAAGTGGTTCAAAGCTATATACAATGGTTGTACATACAACCTCCTAAAGGTGAGAAGCTTTTTTCACATTCCTGTTCATTTATCCATACGGTACTTCACCATATGCAGCTTGGTGCTGTTCTTTGTTTTTATCTTTAAACTTCATTTTACACCCGGATGTCCTTGTTGTCCCAGTAGGTGAGGGTCTCATGGGTCAGAAGGAACCTGTCTCATGAAAATACAGCTCAATCTGCAGCTGGAGCTGTGCAAATTGTTATATACTATAGCTTTAAGAAAAATTATTCAGTATGACTTGAATTTTGTTTATTTGTTTATTTTGTTTAATTCTTGCTTATTCTGGACTTAGGAGTCTAGTGGGTGGTCCCATTCTGGGCTTAGGAGTCTAGTGGGTGGTCCCATTCTGGGCTTAGGAGTCTAGTGGGTGGTCCCATTCTGGGCTGAGGAGCCCAGTAGAAATATACACATACCCCTGTGCATACTCATAGGAGAAAGGCTACCACTTACTGAGTAGGACTCCCCACCGAACTGTAAAGGACTACAACATTATTGATCAATCTACTAGAGTTCTAGAGTCCTCATGTAGCAGCTGTTTGAGGTTTTTTTTATTTTTTTATTTTTTTTAATTAATTTATTTTCACTATTCTGACCTTGAACCCAAAATCCCATCTTACTTTTAGGAACTCAATTCCATGCAAAACCCATACAATTACTAGCTTAATTTTGTTAAAACACAAGGAAGGAGCAGAGTACTGGAGTATTGACTTCTCACTGTAGATTGCACCGTCTGAAATTGAACTAAGGATGGATTAATGGATATGACAGCTGAAAGACAGCAGTTGTACATTTCCAGGTAAATGGATATTAATGAAGAGGCCGCCAGAGATACACCACAGGGACCGACAGTTTATCATGGGACTGCTCCCTGTGACAATGATATAAATGCGCTGCCATTAATGGGCCCACAATGAGAGCAAAGGCCGGACAGATAAGGGGTAGTCAAAATATTTGGTGCCCCATTCCAATGATGTATTAGCTCTGCAGATTGTTTTCTACATCCAGGCTGGTAGACTTTATCTAACCTATCCAGTACATAGATATCAATTAGAAGTGATAGGTCTGGGAAGGTTTTCATGAATGGTCTTCATTCTTTTACACCTACACTACTTTGAGTTAATACTTTACTACACAATGGACAAACTATATGAATTGTGGGATTTGAAGTACACATAAAAAATAACTTTTATTAATGTCAATAAAAAGTGTCACTCACAAAAACTAAAAACATTCCATCTCCAAGACAATAAGGCATGGATATAGTCCCCAATGCACAGCTCCAATATGAGGTAGTCAAGAAACGCCTTAGTAAGGGCCCATTCACACGGGCACAGAGGGGGTGAATTATTGCGCCTAAACCACGTCATAATCCGCCCCCTCACAACGGTGGTCTATGGGGACCGCTAGCGTTCTGTTTTCCGCTAGCAGCATGTTGCCGCTAGTGGAAAAAAAGAAGCGAGCTGCCCTTTCTTCAGGCGGATTCAGGTGTCCGCCTGGCGGCAGCAAACTCCGGAGTCAGCCCATTCATTTGAGCCGACTCCGGAGGGGAAAACCACGACCGCGACAGTGGTGGCAGGCAGGTTTTGACCCGAGAGTGACACCGCCCCCTGTGTGAAATAGCCCTAACAGGAATGGCGAATCCCTACCCTAAAACCTATAATATTCACCCTGTTATCTCAATTAAGTGAACCTGTGGGTGATAGGTTTTAGGAGTAAACAATGTACAGTTCCCCTAAATGGTCACTAAAAGGTTAAAGTGCAATTTTATCTGGGGAATATTCTGTCTAGGGCCATTAGTTCATTAATGGAGCAGAGGATCTGGAACCCATCATCACAAGATAACACATGACGTTGTGCTGTCATGTATATCACCAGTAACTAACGCGTTTCTACTGACTGAGTAACTTAGGTGGAGTCTTGGCGGGTTTAGTTCATGCCTAGTCGGAAATTTTGACCGACCGGGCGTGACAATGGCCTTAGTGGAAAGGGTGTGAACTGTGGCCTTTCCAGGCTTTTATTAGTATGTTGTGACATTATGCTGAAATGACTTTATGAGAAATTGGAGTCTTGAAACAAAACTTTAAACATTTTTTTTACTCAATATTTCTGGAAATATTTACCAAGATGCAAAATAACTAACTTTTTTATTTTTACTATACTCTTTCATGGTATTTCTATCCTAAAAGTGTCTATGCATGATCACCCAATAGTTGTGTTGTGAACTAAAATCTGTCTAGTATAGCATTATCTTCTTAAGAAATTGGGGACGTTAACCCAGTTTGATGGAAAGTGAAGTTGGACACATTTGTGCTACAATGAATGGAAATGTGGGGTAGAGAAATCAGAATATAAAAAGGTTGTGCCATAAGGCAGACAGCTGGGAGCAATGTACACTGTCTACTAGAGATGAGCAAACAGTGTTCTATCGAACACATGTTCGATCGGATATCAGGGTGTTCGCCATGTTCGAATCGAATCGAACACCCGTGGTAAAGTGCGCCAAAATTCGATTCCCCTCCCACCTTCCCTGGCGCCTTTTTTGCACCAATAACAGCGCAGGGGAGGTGGGACAGGAACTACGACACCGGGGGCATTGAAAAAAATTGGAAAAAGTCATTGGCTGCCGAAATCAGGTGACCTCCATTTTAGACGAATAGTGGATTTCAAATCCGGGTCATATGAGAATGTGAACTTTGTGACTATGAGACAGGGATAGCTGTACAGGCAGGGATAGCTAGGGATAACCTTTATTTAGGGGGGAATGTTATTAAAAATAACTTTTTGGGGCTCTATCGGGTGTGTAATTGTGATTTTTGTGAGATAAACTTTTTCCCATAGGGATGCATTGGCCAGCGCTGATTGGCCGAATTCCGTACTCTGGCCAATCAGTGCTGGCCAATGCATTCTATTGGCGTGATGAAGCAGTGCTGAATGTGTGTGTTTAGCTCAACTACACCGGTGGAGTAGTTGGCTAAGCACACAGATTCAGCTCTGCTTCAATCAGCGCTGGCCAATGCATTCTATTAGCTTGATGAAGCAGAGTGTGCACAAGGGTTCAAGCGCACCCTCGGCTCTGATGTAGCAGAGCCGAGGGTGCACAAGGGTTCAAGCGCACCCTCGGCTCTGCTACATCAGAGCTGAGGGTGCGCTTGAACCCTTGTGCACACTCTGCTTCATCAAGCTAATAGAATGCATTGGCCAGCGCTGATTGGCCAATGCATTCTATTAGCCCGATGAAGTAGAGCTGAATGTGCCAGTGCATTAGCCAGTGCTGATTGGCCAGAGTACGGAATTCGGCCAATCAGCGCTGGCTCTGCTGGAGGAGGCGGAGTCTAAGGTCGGACCTGAATGGAGACTGGTGTGGAGCGATCTTAGACTCCGCCTCCTCCAGCAGAGCCAGCGCTGATTGGTCGAGTTCCGTACTCTGGCCAATCAGCGCTGGCCAATGCATTCTATTAGCCCAAGCACACACATTCAGCTCTACTTCATCGGGCTAATAGAATGCATTGGCCAATCAGCGCTGGCCAATGCATTCTATTAGCGTGAACTGAGTTTGCACAGGGGTTCTAGTGCACCCTCGGCTCTGCTACATCAGATTGCTACATCTGATGTAGCAGTGCCGAGTGTGCATCAGATGTGTAGTTGAGCAAAACTGACTCAGCACTGCTAAGTCTCTGCATTCGCATAGGAATGCATTGGCCAGCCTTCGGCCAATCAGCGCTGGCTCTGCCGGAGGAGGCGGAGTCTAAGGTCGGACCTGAATGGAGACTGGTGTGGAGCGATCTTAGACTCCGCCTCCTCCAGCAGAGCCAGCGCTGATTGGTCGAGTTCCGTACTCTGGCCAATCAGCACTGGCCAATGCATTTCTATGGGGAAAAGTTAGCTTGCGAAAATCGCAAACTGACAGGGATTTCCATGAAATAAAGTGACTTTTATGCCCCCAGACATGCTTCCCCTACTGTCCCAGTGTCATTCCAGGGTGTTGGTATCATTTCCTGGGGTGTCATAGTGGACTTGGTGACCCTCCAGACACGAATTTGGGTTTCCCCCTTAACGAGTTTATGTTCCCCATAGACTATAATGGGGTTCGAAACCCATTCGAACACTCGAACAGTGAGCGGCTGTTCGAATCGAATTTCGAACCTCGAACATTTTAGTGTTTGCTCATCTCTACTGTCTACCAATAAGTATTTGGACACCTGCGGTAGAATAGAAAACCCACATTTTTTCCTATTCAATAGTTGGTAGGACCCAGCAGATGCTTCCTTACAGATGGTATTGAGTGACACAATACTCCCGGATGCCTGGTGAAACTCCTGGTGTATGTGAGCCATCGGTTGGGTGCGGTTTCTCTGGCCAGCACTCATCGGTCTCCATCTCCCAGTTTCGGGGTCTGCCGACTCAGGCACATTCCGACAATCACTGTTCAGCTTCCACTTCGTAATCACATAGGCCACTATGGATTTTGGGTCATTCAGTTCGCTTGCTATATCCCTTAAGGATCAACCATTTCTGTGGTACCCCAAAATTACCCCTTTCTCGAAATCAAACACCTCAGCAGTTTGTGGCATCTTGCATGCGACTAATGCCAATGCACTAATGCCAATGCTGTTTCCTATTTAACGGCAGAAGGCGTGATGTACATCATGACTGCAGATATCCTCATTTGCATGGGTGTTCAAATACTTATTGGTAGACAGTGCAAGTGCACCTCTGCTGGATGTGACATATTCCTGTTGACACTTCTGCTGACATTCACTCGCTTTTGTTCAGCACTCCCAATGAAGTGAATGAGAGTTGACATATAGGACACACCTAAATTCATCCTAGCAGGGGTAACTCTACTAGGATCGGTGGGGGTCTTAGTAGTCACACCTTCACCAATTTTTCCTCTGTCCTATGCAAAAAATAAATATGTTTCACGACATAACCCCTATGAGTTATTATTAATATCTCAAGAGACTATCAATACATAGAGTCGTATTTTCATCTTAGATACTTCCTGTGGATATGTCATGAAGGTCTAAGATGAGGATACCCCTTTATGTTCCAACCGTTCCATTAACTTCATCAACACGGTCTGAAAATGAAGGCTGGTCATACATGTTGTAGATATATATGCAGAAAAAACATGGACAGGCTGAATCAGGAAGAGTTAGGGTTACTCTTTGTGACTCTCAGGGAGGACAGGAAGGTCCTGAACAGGGACTCGATCTGTCATATTCAGCTATACTACATGGGCATATGGACAGGAGATGTTTTCGAGAGAAAGACTCTTTAACGGTAGTCAACCCGTCAGCCGTACTTTGTGCTGCATCTCTAAACTCTCCATCATCAGGAAAGCCTCGAGCAAAATCTATTTTTACTATTTTAAATAAAGTACTCCGATATATTGGTTGGAATTCTTCTTTGCAGAAGAGATACACATGGGCAGGTTGATGCTCTCTTTCCTCTCCGCTGGCAGCTTTTTCATGATAAAGGAAAAGACCCAAGCTGATGTTAACACTAGTTAAACATCTCGTCTGCAGGCCATTTGATGATTGTTTTTCAGAACTATTTGTGTTGTTTTGATGTTTCAGGTATTCTACCATTTTCTCCCTCGCTTATTACAGCCCTGCAGGCAGCATATATAAAGCCAAATCTCAAGCTTTGTTGCACTACAAATATATAATCCGCCAACAAAAAAATGTAACCCATTAGTTACCGTGCCTGTGATTTTTTTAAGATATTTTTGTCATTAGCTATTCAACAGTTTGAGATAAGTGAACCGTCATCATTGAATTCATGAGTGAATTTTCCAAAAGTTTGGGCTTCAACCAAATCTGAATCTTTTGGGTTTGACACCCAAAAATCACTTCTATACGCTGGGGCCTCATATAGCACCCAGGGGAGATGCGGAAATGTTATAAAAAGTGGTACCAACCTCCCTTCACTTCCCTGAGCACCCACAGGGTCCTATTTGGTCATCGTTCAGTCTCTTCTGGCCTCCTAGGTGATGTTACAGACCCCGGGGGAACGCTGTGGTCTGTGATTGTGCCTCATTGGTCATGTGGGGTTCACCAACATCATGAATCTTGTGATAAAGCTCCATGACATTAGCATGTCGCTCTTGAATAAAGATCTACCCCTTCTATTTGAGATGTATACGCCCTCTTTCTGTTCGTAGGATTGGGAAGGCCAAAAAAGGCTGGAAGACTAACAAATAAGACACTGCAAGGGAACCCAGGAGTGGTGAGAGAAGGAGATTACACTCTCTGCCAATAAGTATTTGGACACCCATGCATATTAAGATATCTGCGGTCGTGATGTACGTCACGTCTTCCACCGTTAAATAGGAAACAGCATTGGCATTAGTGTATTGGTATTAGTCGCATGCAAGATGCCACAAGGTGCAGAGTTGTAGATTTTGAGAAAGGGGTAATTGTGGGGTACCACAGAAATCAATTCTTAAAGGACATAGCAAACAAACTGAATTACTCAAAATCATCCAGTGGCCTATGTGATTATGAAGTGGAAGGTGAACAGTGGTTGTCAGAATATGCCCCGAGTCAGCAGACCCCCTCAAACTGGGAGATAGAGACCGACGAGTGCTGGCCAGAGTAACCGCACCCAACCGATGTCTCACATACACCAGGAGTTTCACCAGGCATCCGGGAGTATTGTGTCCATCAATCCCATCTGTAAGGAGTATCTGCTGGTTCTACCAACTATTGAATAGGAATAAATGTTATTTTTCTATTCTACCACAGGGGTCCAAATACTTATTGGTATACAGTGTATAAGTACTTTATTTTTATGCACTTCCCCCGGCCTCACTTTATTATACTCTGGTCTCTTACATAGCACTTCTGCCTTTATCCAAAATAAAAAAGACAGACAAATCTTGCAAATATTCCCAAAATGCAACTAATAAGGTCCAGCCATTTCTAGTTATTTTTTTATTTATTTTTTTTTAATGTACCTTGACCTAGTCACCTTATTCTAGAGCTTGAATAAATTCATAGTGATTTCATGGACCAAACTAGAGACATTTCTTATCTTCATAATATCAGTGTCTTTCATATTTTTAAAATTGCAAGTCCCATAGAGAAGTTTTGTTAATACAGTAGCACCGACACAATAATAAAATGAACATGGATTTGCCCAAGCCATAATATGTCGACTGTCACATAGCAGTTACTATACAATAATTACAAGGCTTTGCTAACAGACTCGTTTTTGCTATAACATACATAATATCTAAGGTAATAGGTGTTAGGGTTATGGGTAAATATTACCTTATTAAAGACATACAATACAATTATTAGGAAAGTGTGCTGTCTTCAACAAAAGTGCATCTTCAAAGAAAAATGTGGCCTTGTAGGCGAACACAGCAGAGATTAACCCCTTAACGCTAAATCACGTACCTGTACGTCAGGGAATGTGGTTAGTTCCCGCATTCCCACGTACCTGTACGTGATTGAGATCGCACGGGTTCAGAAGCAGAGCCCGTGCGATCTCCACGGGAGGCCGGCTGTATCTGACAGCCAGGCTTCCCCTGTAGCAGCAGGGACGGTGATTGCACCGACCCCCCCCCCCGCTGTTTAACCCTTAAGGTGCCATGATCCATAGTGATCATGGCACCCTAGGGGTTTGGCCGGGCTATAAATCATGTTGCCGGCAGCAGGAGTCTGTGTGAGCTGTAATTTACAGCTACATGCTGCTCCTTAATCCCTCCCCCCATCGGAGCGAGCGAGCGGGTTAACCCCTTGGATGCCAGGATGAGGGGAAGCTAGTCTATGCATCTGCATAGCTAGCTTCCTCTATAGACTGCAATACACGTGTATTGCAGTCTGTAGTTAGTATAGAACCAGAGATCCTCTCTGATCACTGGTTCTAGTGTGCTTGCAGCACAAATAAAACAATGTAAAAAAGTTTTTGTTTTTTTTTTAAATAAAGTGTAAAACAAAAAAAAACAAACATAGTTACATTTCTTGTAAATCTGGAAAATCGCTGTTACACTTGTAAGCCTTATAACGTCCAAAATAAAATTAAAATACAATCAAAAGATGATGCCGATATAAAGCAGAGATATGGGAGATAATATTTATTACTGTATTTGGGTGGTATAACTATCTGCCTGAAAAACAGAGAATTTCACATTTTGAAAATTGCAATTTTTTCCAAATTTCCATCAAATTTCCTATTTTTTTAATAAGTAAATACAAAAATATTGATTAGTGTTTACCACTAACATGAAGTATAATGTGTTACGAGAAAATAATCCCAAAATCACTTGTGTAAATTAAAGTGTCTCAAAATTATTGCCATTTAAAGTGACACATGTCAATTTTGAAAAAATAGGCCTGGTCCTTAACATACATTTGGGCTGTGTCCTTAAGGGGTTAAAGACTAGAATGTGGGGTACCGAAAAAGTTGGGGAAGTACCCAGACCTGTAGAGTCAAGTTACTATTTGAGAAATAGCAGAACTCAGTTCATAACAGGGGCAAGTTCTTAGCTATGAAGTAGTAGAGTTCAATTCAAAGTTGAGGAGTTGCAGGATCAAATATGGAGTACAAGGGCACTGACCCTAGGAGATACCAGTAACAGCCACTAGTAGCAGGCCTCAGATAGTACCAGGAAACACTACCATTGGTAACCAGTGGTCACTACCTAGAGACTCTAGGATCTCAAGAGGCGCCAGAGTATAAAGACAATGAGGCCTGGTTCACATCTGCGTTGGTAATCCGTTCGGGGGAGTCCACATGCGGATGAGCTACTGAACACGCTGGCAAGAGGTGTACAATGAAAGCACATGGACCCCATAGACTATAATGAGGTCCATGTGCTTTCCGCAGGGTCTCCGCATGGAACATGCGGTCAGAAAAGTAGTTCACGATCTCCTCTCCTGTCCACATGACTTGTGTGGACAGCGTGCAGAAAGCACTATAGCATTATAGTCTATGGGGTCCGTGTGCTTTCACTGCACACTGCTTGCCAATGCTTTCGTTAGTCCGTTTGGGAGGGTCCCCATACGGACTTTCTGAACGGATGCCCGACACAGATGTGAATGAGGCCTTATTTTGAAAATATCAAACCTCAAAAGTCCCAGATTCGGATCGAGCCTAAAATGTTTTGAAGTCCAGTTCATGTTGAACCAGTCTCTCATCTTTAATATGTAGTGATACCAAGACCATCGTCCTCAAAGTAAAACAGTTGACCCCAGGATAACAGCATTGTCCATTAGCGGTCACATTCCCATAATAACTCCATAAATGTAGTGTGAGGCAGCAAAGGGTTAAAAATTATACCGAACGTGAAGAACTGGTATATTATTTAGTTCTATTTCTTACTGTCCACTTCCAGTCCATCGTCCTCATTTTTATCTATATATTTTTAGAAAGTTAACCTTCACATTTTAATTTCATGGCTGCACAACCATCTTATTCATCAAATGTCATATCTGATTTGTTGTCTACTGACTCAGAATATCATTTTTGAGGTGACCTGAAAAAGGTCCCGTACAAGAAGAGCATTCAGAATCCCAAGATGAGACTTTTATCCTACCGATCACCTGAATACCATAGACTGGCAAGAAGAGAACTTGTAGACTTGCCACTACGGTTTTACACAAGCTGATCTTTACAGCCTGGCTTCCTTTTACAGAGAAAAATCAGCATTAAGAAAGGAAAAATGTCTTGGTTAATTACATGGTTGGGCTCTAAGTTCTCTCCTGTGACAGACTAAAGTGCTCTTGTCCCTCCTTCGGCCCATATTTTGCACATTTGTAAAGGTATTTATATCTCATTAAGATAAAAGTCATTACAAAATGTTTTAAGTGCATGAAGAGCAGGCCATTCTTTCCCATAACTCAGTAGAGTAGTTTTTGAGTGTGTAATTGAAATATTTCCACCAGCAATGATAAGAGACCTTAGGAGTCAAAGCCTCGTCTTAAGAGGCTCAGGCCTCTTCTATCCAAACTGGGTATACCGATGAACTAAAGGATCACCATCTTGAAGCAATATGACTAATCATCGTAATTGAGCTGAGAACTGGAGAAATGTATTCACTTCTGGAGTACAATTACATATGGATAGCAATCCAAGCTATCGTTAACCCATTAAAGGGAATCTAGCCATCATGTTGGAAAGCCTGGAAAACAGGAGTTGAGAAAAATTTATATAATATTTTATTGGAAAATTTGAACTTTTACTTTATTTGTCAAAATCTCGGCTCATCTTGATCTTGGAAATCCAATGGGTGGCCCCACTTAATGATTGATAGACTTCATTATATGAGCGTGTAGGGAGAGATCAGTGCCGCACCTCCCATGAGGCGACCTGAAGAGACCGCTTCAGGCGGCGCTATGCCAGGGCCACGGGGAGGGAGGCATTTTTGCTGACCTAAGCCAGTCCAGGACAAGCTGTCCTGGACTGGCTTAGGGTCACCGTTACTGAGCACTGGATTGGGCAGCGCTGCTCCAGCGGTCGCCCCTCACGCTCACGCAGAGAGCAGGTCCTCTCCCTGCCTGCTCTCTGCCTGCTAAAGACGATCGCCCCGCCCCCTCCAATCGACCTCGCCCCCTCCTCCGGGGGGGGGGGGGGGGGCACGGCTTTCTGACATCCGCTTCAGGCGGCAGAAAGCCATGGTTCACCCCTGGGAGAGATAGCTGTCAATCATGGAGCAGAAGGGGCCGCTGACCTCCTAAGCCCAATAAATTAGAAATTATACAGAATCTTGTTCCACAGCCCTATATATCAATCAGCTCCTCCTACCTGATAGGATGCCGTCTGCAGATTAGAATTTACTTCCGGATACAGACAGCTTTCAGTTTACTTATCTGCCATTTCTTTCTTTTTCTGCTACAGAAAAATAAATGAAAAACAAAAATGAAAAAATTACTATAATAGGGGTCCATTAGGTCTCCATTATTGTGGCTGTAATTTTGCCCAAAAGACCGATGTAGATGTAAAAATAACCTTAAAGACTAGGATTTTGTTTTACTTTAGCCTCTCAAATATCTTCCACCCTTCTATTTAATTTTAATTATTATTGTTATTTTTTTTTATTACGGTGGACATAAAGAAGAAGGTAATATATCCTTGATAAAGTTTCTTAATGCCTGATAACTAACAAGGTGAATAGGACAAACTTCGGCTGGACACTGTTAGAAAGTTATTTCTAAGAGGAAGAGAAAAACTTTTGATCTTTGGCATTTAACTCTTATGTAGAAGGCTACATAAGTTAAGTTCATTGTGAACTTGTGGTTATTGTGGTATTACTATACTGTAACAATGTGTCCAGCCTTACATTTGCTTGAATCTGGTGAAAGGGGTCATCCAGGGCTAGAAAATATGGCTGCTTCATTTCCAAAAAGCTCTACTTCCTCTTATGAGACAGTGACATCATTGGGTCTATGTTGTAGCACGGCCGTATGCCCAATAGAGGTGATGTCACTGCCTGAAAAGTGGAAGTAGAAATGTTTTAGTAAAAACAGCCTTTGTTATAATCATGGATAACTCCTTTCAAGGGGTTGGCCACTTTCAGACCAATATATATATATATATATATATATATATATATATATATATATATATATTATATATATATATATATATATATATATATATATATATATATATATATATATATATATATATATATATATATTAGCTTTTACCCGCGACTTCGTCTGCGGTGATTTGAGAATTGGGCGGACACAGACGTGTGAAACTGTAAAAGTGCTTTAAAAAGTTTGGTGGGATAGCAAATGTGATGTGTTATATTGTGTATGTAGTGATACAGACAATGTGATGTGTTATATTGTGTATGTAGTGATACACACAATGTGATGTGTTATATTGTGTATGTAGTGATACAGACAATGTGATGTGTTATATTGTGTATGTAGTGATACAGACAATGTGATGTGTTATATTGTGTATGTAGTGATACAGACAATGTGATGTGTTATATTGTGTATGTAGTGATACACACAATGTGATGTGTTATATTGTGTATGTAGTGATACACACAATGTGATGTGTTATATTGTGTATGTAGTGATACAGACAATGTGATGTGCTATATTGTGTATGTAGTGATACAGACAATGTGATGTGCTATATTGTGTATGTAGTGATACACACAATGTGATGTGTTGTATTGTGTATGTAGTGATACAGACAATGTGATGTGTTATATTGTGTATGTAGTGATACTGACAATGTGATGTGTTATATTGTGTATGTAGTGATACAGACAATGTGATGTGTTATATTGTGTATGTAGTGATACAGACAATGTGATGTGTTATATTGTGTATGTAGTGATACAGACAATGTGATGTGTTATATTGTGTATGTAGTGATACAGACAATGTGATGTGTTATATTGTGATGTGAGTGAGTAGAGTGAGGGCTACTCCTGAGGTGACAGTTAGGCTGCATTCACATGGAGTAAACGCTGGCGTTTTTTGTGTGTTTTTTGCACATAGCGCCGCGTTTACGCCGCGTAGCGTCGCGTTAACGCCGCGTATACGCCGCGTTAACGCCGCGCTATTTAGCGGTGGCGTTGCCCGGCGTTAACGCGGCGTATATGCGGCGTTAACGCAACGCTACGCGGCGTAAACGCGGCGCTATGTGCAAAAAACACACAAAAAACGCCAGCGTTTACTCCATGTGAATGCAGCCTAAGAAGTGTGCAGGCAGGTTGAGGCAGGAAATGCAAGGCAGTGTGTGTGAGTCTATAGCTGATGTGTTATTGTGTATGTAGTGGTAAAGACAATGTGAATGTGATGTGTTATATTGTGTATGTAGTGATACAGACAATGTGATGTGTTATATTGTGTATGTAGTGATACAGACAATGTGATGTGCTATATTGTGTATGTAGTGATACAGACAATGTGATGTGCTATATTGTGTATGTAGTGATACAGACAATGTGATGTGCTATATTGTGTATGTAGTGATACAGACAATGTGATGTGCTATATTGTGTATGTAGTGATACAGACAATGTGATGTGTTATATTGTGTATGTAGTGATACAGACAATGTGATGTGCTATATTGTGTATGTAGTGATGCAGACAATGTGATGTGTTATATTGTGTATGTAGTGATGCAGACAATGTGATGTGTTATATTGTGTATGTAGTGATACAGACAATGTGATGTGTTATATTGTGTATGTAGTGATACAGACAATGTGATGTGTTATATTGTGTATGTAGTGATACAGACAATGTGATGTGTTATATTGTGTATGTAGTGATACAAACAATGTGATGTGTTATATTGTGTATGTAGTGATACAGACAATGTGATGTGTTATATTGTGTATGTAGTGATACAGACAATGTGATGTGTTATATTGTGTATGTAGTGATACAAACAATGTGATGTGTTATATTGTGTATGTAGTGATACAGACAATGTGATGTGTTATATTGTGTATGTAGTGATACAGACAATGTGATGTGTTATATTGTGTATGTAGTGATACAGACAATGTGATGTGCTATATTGTGTATGTAGTGATACAGACAATGTGATGTGCTATATTGTGTATGTAGTGATACATACAATGTGATGTGTTAAATTCTGTATGTAGTGATACAGACAATTTGATGTGTTATATTGTGTATGTAGTGATACAGACAATGTGATGTGTTATATTGTGATGTGAGTGAGTAGAGTGAGGGCTACTCCTGAGGTGACAGTAAGAAGTGTGCAGGCAGGTTGAGGCAGGAAATGCCAGGCAGTGTGTGTGAGTCTATAGCTGATGTGTTATATTGTGTATGTAGTGATACAGACAATGTGATGTGTTATTTTGTGTATGTAGTAATACAGACAATGTGATGTGTTATATTGTGTATGTAGTGATACAGACAATGTGAATGTGATGTGTTATATTGTGTATGTAGTGATACAGACAATGTGATGTGTTATTTTGTGTATGTAGTAATACAGACAATGTGATGTGTTATATTGTGTATGTAGTGATACAGACAATGTGATCTGTTATATAGTGGAAATCTATATGTAAATGTGAGTGAGTAGAGTGGGGGCTACTCCTGAGGTGACAGTAAGGAGTGTGCAGGCAGGTTGAGGCAGGAAATGCCAGGCAGTGTGTGAGTCTATAGCTGGGGCTAGGAGTTCTGCTCTTGTGAGTTGCTTTTGTGAGTCTCCTGCTAGGAAGCCATGTTGTTTAGTGGCACCAAAAATAGCCTGTGACTCAATCCTAAGGGAAAACTATGTTTGTGGAAAATTGCACGCAAATCCGTCCAGGCGTTTTAGCGTGATTGAGGAACAAACATCCAAACTCACAAACATCCAAACATCCAAACACACAAACTTTCACACTTATAATATTAGTAGGATATATATATATATATATATATATATATATATATATATATATATATTTATATATATATGTATATATCACATGAGTTTATTATACAGCAGCACAAAACAGTATTTTCTTGAGAAGCTAATCATTTCATAACACACATCTGTGCATGTCCAGCCCAGGGGAAAGGTATGGGAGGACAATTCTGTAAGTCTACCCCTGTCTGATATATTTACTATTTCCTTTATGTAAGAAACTGTAGATGAGAATAGTTGTCTACCATTCTGGTGCATGCCCTCTGGTGCATCTATGGTGCACTCACCACTTCCCTCTTTTTTGTGCTTTACTCACCATGTTTTCCAAGGTGGGTGGAGAGAGGAGCTGGAAAGGCGGTCTGACAAATTTACTATAACTCACACCATTGAGTTGTGTTATATAAGACACCTATGCCAGAGTAGTGAAAATTCCCATTCAGTTGCATGGGAGAATCTTAATAAATGCCCCCCATAGTCTTTTTCAACTTATAAACAATAGTGTAGGATGGAAGCAGGCAACTCTATCTACTGTTGGACAACATAGTAAATATATGACTGTTCCTATGTATCAAATCCTAGTGCTGTTCTCACATCTTCCATAAAAGTGAATGGGAGCTACAGAAAAAAAAATTATCAATGCTGTTTCCATAAATGAGTTTTCCAGCCTGAAATGGATTTGACATACTGATGACCTATGTACTATACAAGTAATAGGAGTGGAGCTGTAGTTCCCTGCAACCACCACTATGCAGTGGATGGAGCTATTACTTGAATAGGAGCCCACTGCACATGCTCCCTGTCCACTGCAGCAGCTTCTGGATGCCTGAGTAGCTGATCTGTATAGGATCCAGGTGTTGAACCCCAACAGATCAGATATTGATGGCCTATTTGGCAAATAAGTCATTGGTATGAAAAATCCATTTAGGGCCAAAAAAACCCTTTAACTGTAAATCTATGGAAACAGTGTATATCTGCTGTGCTACCCCTTTTCCATAGCCTCTGTTCACCTCTGTGACAGAAGCCTTGACTAACTGATTCCATAAGTACTGTCCTAGGGGTTGGGACTTTGCAGCAGTTGCGCCCATTTCGGCAGAAATTTGCCAAGCTGGAAAAAACTCTTAAATATGGATTAAAATTCAGTTATTACTGGGGCTTGGATTTCAGGTTGTATAAGTAAGTATTGTAGTGAAAACCTTCAGCGCTAATTAATTCAGTCAGTTCTTACAACAGAATCCACCGCTCAGACACAATTTAAGCCAAATTGGCCAATTTAGTAGGAAGCAACAGAAACCCATTAAAGTCCAAACATATAATTATCTGTGAATGTGTTGCTTCATTTGAATGACCAACTCATAAGTCATTGTTAAAATTATACCTGCAGCCCCGTGCCGCATTGTAACCCTTTCTGGTCAGCAGGAGTCTATAGCACTTTATAGCCCTGCCTTGGGCAAACAATGACAAGTTAATGTTCCCTCCGTAATTTTTCTGTTTATTACCGAGCGAAAGGAAACAGCATTTATATTGTGAGTGAAATAAATAATGTTTTGCACATTGCTCTGCATTAGCAGGGAATTTAATATGATTTGCTTCAATGAAAGTGAGAAGAGAACTGGCTGGCGTAAATAGAAACCACAATAAGTGCCTTGCCTGGAAGTTTTGTGCTAAGGTAGATGTTTGTTCTTCACAGTTAGGAACCTATTTGAAGATTATTAAATTACCTATTACAAACAGTAATAGGAGGTGCAGAGGTGGCAGTAATATCTGAATTCTGGTGCCGGAGGGGTCTTACAAGACTTACAGATGTGTCCTACCTTTCCCTTCCTCTAAGCTTAATATATCCCCAAAGGAGTGGAGCGAGATCACCAGCTTTGAAAGATAACAAGATTTTATGATACTCTGCACAAGATATCGCCTATATTTATCTGTGTACGGTAAAAATAAATATAAGAAGAATAAATAAACATATGATATTTATTAGAGATGAGCGAGTAGTATTCGATCGAGTAGGTATTCGATGGAATACTACGGTATTCAAAATACTCGTACTCGATCGAGTACCACTCGCTATTCGAATGGAAAAGTTCAATGCAGAACCAGCATTGATTGGCCGAATGCTATACAGTCGGCCAATCAACGCTGGTTCTTCTCCTACCTTTAGAAGTCTTCTCCGTGTAGCTTCCCCACGGCGTCTTCTGGCTCTTCATTCACTCTGCCAGGCATCGGGCCTGGGCAGAGCCGACTGAGCATGCTCGCTTGTAGTGCGGACATGCGCAGTCGGCTCTGCCCAGGCCCGATGCCTGGCAGAGTAAATTCAGAGCCGGAAGAGCCGGAAGATGCCGCGGGGACGCTGCACGGAGAAGACTTCTTGGAGGATCCAGCCCGACCCTCACTCGTGGACTTGGTAAGTATAATTTGATCGAACGTTGCCTACCCCTGAAACGAGCATTTTCCCCCAATAGACTATAATAGGTTTTGATATTCGATTCGAGTAGTCGAATATTGAGGGACTACTCAAAACGAATATTGAATCTCGAACATTTTACTGTTCGCTCATCTCTAGTATTTATCTCTTTGTGACCTGCACTACAGCTTGTTAGTGGGGTTTGCTAGCATGACATGATAATCTACTGATTTTATATTGTGAATCATTAGAGTTTCCAAAAATTTTAACGGTGGAGATACAATATCTGTATAATGCAATCTTTATTAAATTCTTATATTCGTAATATATATACCGTAACCCTCATACTATGGGCCCAGTTTGTCTTTGATTACATATGGAATTCAGGAGAAATAATAGAGTTTAGTGTATTGAAAAGAAAGGCAAGTATATATAGAAAGGAGCACACCTATATACAAGAAATAACATAAAGTTTATCACTTTATTTAAGAAATAAGATAAGATAATCCTTTAATAGTCCCACCATAGTGAGATTCAGTGTGTCACAGCAGCATGGATAGTACAGTAATATATTACAAGAAAGAACACATACAAGCTCATAGCAGATAGAAAAGATACTAGGAGTCATAGCAACTAAGAACAAAAGAAAGACTTCAGGATCATTTAGTTCTCTGTGTGGAGTGTTCTTCGCTTCGCCTGATGTAGATTATACAGCCTGACCGCGTTGGGAGAAAGGATCTCCGATAGCTCCTTCTCACACTTGGGGTGAAGCTGTCGATCACTGACAGTACTGCCCAGTGACCGGTATTAAAAATATTTAAAAACAATGATAAATCTTGGATAACAGATCATACACAATTGTCCACCCCACCGTAGTATCATAAAGTCACTTTACGCTTTGACATAACTTCTACTGTATTTAGAAACCTGTGTTAAGATTGTTCTAAACCTATGTTTGAGGCTGAGGCACAATTTTAGCAAAACACAGCTTTTTTTTTTCAGATTTTGTTGTGTTTTTTTGCTCCAAAGCCAGAAGGGCATTGAGCAGAAGGTAGAAGTATAAGAACTTCCTTTATATTTCTCATTCCTTTTGTGGCCATTCTTGGCTTTGGCTAAAAAAAAAAACGCAGCAAAATCTTCAAAAAAAAAAGATGTGTTTCTGCAATGTGGGCTCTTACGCTATTTTAAGGTGTGGTTCATACAAAACTTCTTCGATATGAAACAAATCATGGACACCTGAACCCCAAATAAAATGAATCATGCGTACATCTCTAAATATAATCCGAGAGGGATGAAAGGACACAAGTGCTAAACCATAGAAAGTGCTTGCATTCATGGTCATATTATTAACATCACTTCACACAGAGAACTAAATGATCCTGCAGTGTGTCTGTGTTTCTTTCTTTTTTAGTTGCTATGATTCCTAGTATTTCTCTATCTGCCGTGAGCTTGTATGTGTTTTTCTCTCTCGCTATATACTACTGTACCATCTATGAAACTGTATCACTGAAATTTCCCCATTGTGGCACTATTAAAGGATTATCTTATCTTATATCCATTGGCGACTGATCAAGACAAAAGACTGTCACGGCTATAACGGTTATCGAAAATCTATAGAACTCTGAACATGTTTGTATTATTTATATCTGCAAAAACGTTTCATTTTTAATTGTCCACAAATTTAAATCTTGTTATGTTTCTGAGAAAACCTCTTTAACCCTTTAATCAAACTAGAGCTAAGTTACGGATGGATACATGTGGGTCTGCGCTCTTTGCAATTCACAAATCTGTGAGTATAGGATCAATGAGGTAATAGCAAGAGTCTTGTATCACTGCATTGAAGAGACTGAGGTAAATGATCACCCTTAGAAATATACAGGACACGTGCCTTTGCAGTTCACTTTTTCGATTGATGGCTTGTTCAATCAAACCCACCGCGCTATCAACAACTGCCTTCCTGAGGCTTCACCCCGAACAGCAGAGGCTTTGTGGAGGCGAGAGAAGGAGTGGGTGTTTCAGCAGCATTTCATAATTGTCTCAGTGGGACGGTATCATTGCAGATGTCGGTGACTAATAGAAGACCTCATATCTCAGAGCAATAACATCTCGCCTGCCACTGTCTGACTGATTTTACTGTTCTCTTGTCCAATTACTAGAGATCTGCTCACGGAGACTTGTTTAGTCATCTGGACACTTTATCATTGCTCGAATCAACAGCCCTTTTTAAGACTGCTGATGGTATCTACCATTTAAGATCCTTGTCAAGAAGGCTATTTCAACTTTAATTAAACTTCCTTGCACATGATAACCGGGGTTATTAATAGTCCGCAGACAATGTGCCAGCCTGTTAGACAAGGCCAGAGGCAAAGCCTTCAGAACCAATGAAACTCTTCCAACGGTTCTAACTTGATTCATCAAGTCCTGGTCTCATTGTCCTCATAGACGTGGCATAGTAATGTAATGGTGTACAGCTGTCTACAAGTCACCTCCAGATTGTCATTTCTTGAGTTATCAATATTTTAGCTAGTCTGGTTCATAGAAACCTTTGAGGCTGGGGTCCCACTTAATGTAAACACAGTGATTTGACCGCAACGGAAAGATGTAGTAAAAACTGCAGCACTTTACATTACCTGCAGAGTGTATGGGATTCTGGATAATCCCATTCATCAAAATCTATTATTAGGTTTAACAGCCAGAGGGAACACTGAAAGATTTAGTTACTTATAAAAATATTGTGAGAGAGTGAAGGGTGTAGTCTGGGAAGAAACGTATAATCCAGCCAGGCACCTAAGGGGTGTGTGGTGAGACCCACACCAGAGAGGTCAGCTGACTAATCAGGCCCTAATAACACTCTACGTGTGAAGACTAGCAGTGTGGCACCATTGGGGTCCGATCTTAGACTCCGCCTCCTCACAGACGAGCCTCCGGCAGAACCAGCGTTGATTGGCTGAATGCTGTACACTGGCCAATCAACGCTGGTCAATGCATTCCTAGGAGTAAAAGTAAGCTCCCTCGTAACAGCCAGCCAGCTCTCCCAACTAGCAAGGATGAGCCTGCTGCAGAACTAGTGTTGATTTGCTGCAAGCTCGTCTTTTCTAGTCGGGAGAGCTGCCAGCTTGCGGTTATGAGGGAGCTTACGTTTTATCAGCGCAACTGCAAGCGCTGTGCAGTTAAAGCGCACGGACTCCATAGACTATAATGGGGTCCGTGCGCTTTAACTGCATAGCACTCCTCCTAAACACTCTCCTCCTGCTACTCGTGGACTTGGTGACTCTCCTTTAGTCGAATAGTGGTTTCCCCTGAAATGAGCATTTTTTCCCATAGACTATAACGGGATTCGATATTCGATCGAGTAGTCGAATATTGAGGCTCTACTCGAAACAAATCTCGAATATTTCACTGTTCGCTCATCTCTATTCATAAGCCCTATCTGCTTTCAGTCCAGGACAAGAGTAATTTATTGGAATTTTTTTTTTTAATTCTTGACATTCAGACATATTAGCAAGTATGAATAACATACGTGTACATCAGTGGTCATACAGGATTTAGGACAGGCATACAATAAATGATGCCACAAGTTTGTAATAGTATAATACCAAATACCTCTGTTTTGGCAGTATAAGTTAAGTATCAAACTTGGAATTTATACGTCTCTTTCCAAGGAAAAATCCATTTTGCAGAAAATGTAATACAGATTGATAAGGGTCTATTTCCCGGACCTAGCCTATTGCCCTGATGTTGCTCCTGGTACTCTCTAAATATGCAAAGTCCTCAATGTTTTTTGCCCTTTGGCTCTGCTTGGTTTTTTTTCCAGTCTAAATTCACATCTCTGTAAGCTGTGTAGAACTATCAGTGGACAGCTCTCATACATAAACTCTGTTAATCCTGTAAAAACATGCCATGATGGAGGGGTGTCCCAGTTTTGGAGCCTACAGCACCATCTTTCATAATGGCATCAGTGAAGCTTGTTGAAAACTGATCTTTTCAATCCTCATCCACCTATACATGTGTGTGCTGGTGTGTGTTCCCATTCTCTACTCTAAAGGAGCCTTATTTTAGAGTATTCATCAAATACAAAAGGCTTTATATCTCTTAGGTTTATAGGGGATTGGATTACATCATGCGCTAAATTGGAAATTGCGTGTGGCCCTCCATCATTCTGTCAAGCTATACATAGTGGCTGCGGAGATGGTTGTGCTGGCACTTTACAATGTATTATGTGGCAATATTATGTGGGAGCTGCATGATCCTATGATAAAGCCTTTGTATAGTTATTGCATGGTATTATACCTTCTAACTATATAACACAATATTATTTCGGTCCTCAGTTTTGCCATGTGACCAGCAATATTACTATACAATAGAGATGAGCGAACACCGTATATTCGATTGAATATCAGGCCATTCGAGGTATTCGATTCCAATCTAATACCACGAGGCAAACGCAGTAAAAATTTGTATCCCCTCCCACATTCCCTGGTGTGGACCAATAACTGCGCAGGAAAGGTGGGACAGGAACTACGACAACGGAGGCATCAAAAAAAAAAAATTGGAAAAAGGAATTGGCAGCCGAAATCAGGTGACCTCCACTTTAGACGAATGGTCAATTTAACATTCAATTAATTTGGGACTGTGAACTATGTGACTATGAAGCAAAAAAGAAGAGAGGCACCGAGCCGACCTTGGTATAGTGTTTTTTGGATCAAAAAGTCAGGGTAAGCAGCAACAAATGGTCGCTCACCTGGTGGGGTTGTGTGAGACACAACCACCTCTATAGTGTATCTTAGGAATGGATGGCACAGGTAAACACGGGCAGAAGCTGGAAACACATCTGGGAGACGTCCAGGCAACGATATTGGGGGTGGACCTTCTCACTCGAGGGGAGAACAGAAGAATGCTATAGCATTTGGCCAATCAATGCTGGTTCTGCCGGTGGAGGCGGAGTCTAAGAGCGGTCCACAGCAGTCTCCATTCTGGTCCAATCTTAGACTCCGCCTCCTCACAGACGAGCCTCCGGCAGAACCAGCGTTAATTGGCCAAATGCCGTACTCTGTATGGCATTCGGCCAATCAATGCTGGTCAATGCATTCCTATGGGAAAAAGTCAGCTCGTGCATATCACAAGCTGACAGGGATCCCGACATAATACAGGTACTTGGGCATGTTAGATGCCCCCAGACATGCTTCCCCTGCTGTCCCAGTTGCATTCCAGGGTGTTGGCATCATTTCCTGGGGTGTTATAATGGAGTTGGTGACTCTCCTGAGTCGAATGGTGGGATCCCCTGAAACAAAGCATTTTTCCCCATAGACTATAACGAATATTGAATATTGAATATTTTACTGTTCGCTCATCTCTACTATTCAACTGATATATGGGGTAGATTTTCTAATTCAAAGTTTTAGTGCATAGAGAGGAGTCAATCTTAAACTGTGCTCTATTTATCATAGTGGCTGATGTCTGATAAATTTGGAATATCTATAGACTACCTAGTTAAACTGTATTGTCACTTAGATCTTATGCCACATTTGCATCCGTGTTCACTCACTGGGTCTCCGTTCTATCCCCTAGGAAAACTGCATAGGGGACGGCTTCCCGGCAGTCAGTTTTAAGACCCATTCATTTGAATGGGTTTTTAAAGCAAACCGCCATTGTCTGTATGCAGCCTCTCTGCACGGAAACCATTTTTTTTTTTTTGCACGTACACAAAGTCGGACATGCAGGGGAAAAAATGGTTTCCCCGCGGAGAGACTGCATACAGATGCCGGCAGTTTGTTTTAAAACTGACCGCTGATAAGCCAACTCCTATGCAGTGTCTCCGGGGAAAAGGACGGAGACCCGGCAGGCAGGCATGGCTTAGATTCCAACAAAAATTTGATACAATTTTGGGTCACTTTGTCACATCACAGTAAGCACTGGCCATTTCCCAATAAGCCCTGTCTCTTAACATATTAGGTGTAGAAACTCTTAGAAAGCATCTAGACACTACATAAATAAGGTATAATGGATTTAAGACAGGCATACTATAAAATGCACACCAGTTTTTGCTGAAAATTGCTCCAAAATACAGTTTTTTCATTAACAGATGTGCTCTGCTGTCTTATGTGTGAGCAGGAAGTCTGTTTGTCTGTTGATGCCAATGAAATTCACATCAAAGCTGCAAAACAAACTTGACGTAAGGCTGTGTTAGGCTGGTTGTTCATCTGTACATGAGTCTTTGACCTTTAAAGATTGCCAGAATGGTAAAACAGTGTTTACCCATGGATACCTGCAGAACCTATAGGCTATAATAGGGTCCATGGGTGTCCATGGGGTGTCTTCCATTTTCATACTCGGTGTTGGACTTTTCTCTCTACATTTTTTGGGAGTTTCTATGCCAGATTCTCCACTGGAGACTCCAGTACAGATGTCAACCCAGCTATAGTTGGATAGTCTGATTTATGGTCACGTGACACAGGTGAGGGCCAAATCCTATAGACTATAATGGGGTCCATGGGTGTCCATCCGGTGTTCATCATTTTTATACCCTGTGCTGGACTTTTCTCTCAACATTTTTTGGGTGTTTCTATGCCAGAGTCTCCACTGGAGACTCCATCACAGATGTGAACCCAGCCTTAGTTGGATAGTCTGAATGATGGTCATGTGACACAGCTGAGGGCCAGAAGAGACTTGATAACTCTCAACTAAAGCCACTGACATGATCTGATATGCTGAATCAGTTCAGCCAAGACACCTTAAGGCCAGTAAATGCTGTTGATACAATTGGGCATTTTTTCTTGGTTCACACATGGCCGTCTGAAACAGCCCTTAAAGTAATTTTTTTGTATGTGTCCTGACAACACTAAAGACTAGGATTTTAGTAGAGTGGTGGATACCTTTATCTTTTACTGGTCCTTTACAACCTGAAAGTAGGGTTGAGCGATCGGGATAGGAAAAGATCGGATTCCGATCCCGATCATTTTTGGCGGGATCAAGGTCTCACGTTAGTTCCCATAATGCTTGGCTACTGGCCAATCATTGTGGGAAAAGCAAACAATGTTGTTAGGTTTTCCCACAATGATTGGCCAGTAGCTAAGCATTGGAGAACTAACGTGAGACCTCGATCCCGCAAAAAAAGATCAGGATCGGAATCGGATCTCGATCGCTCAACCCTACCTGAAATCCATCTTCTGCCTTAGATTCCGCTCCACTTTCTGTCCCTGTGCATCTGCAGCGTAAAAGCCTAAAGCTGAGTGTCTGTCATGGGTTTACTCTCTGATGACAATGTGGGCGGTGAGCTGGACATTCATGTGCCTGTTGCGGTGGGAAGAATATGCAAGACGCTTGTGTTTTTCAAGATTCTCCATTGGTCTCTGCCCCCTATTAAAAACCATGGGGGCAGGTTTAGGACTGAATTAGAAGCTGATTTCCTTTTTTTTATGTAGATTGTGAGCCCCACATAGAGCTCACAATGTACATTTTTTACCCTATCAGTATGTCTTTTTGGAATATGGGGTAGAAATACATGCAAACACAGGGAGAACATACAAACTCCTTGCAGATGATTTTTTGCCCTTGGTGAGACTTGAACACCAGGACCCAGTGCTGCAAGGCTGCAGTGCTAACCAGTGAGCCACTGTGTGGCCCCAGAAGGTAAAATAATTGATGGGGAAATTCAGTGTGATACAGTACAGAACAGTAGTATATAGTATATAGCAAGAGAGAACACATACAACAAATTCCAGTCGACCGACTGCAGGCATCTTCCAAGCATAAACAATACTAAACACTGAGCCACCATGTAGTCCCTAGAAGCTGATTTCCGGATGGGATCTGCCTCAGAATCATTACCAAATTCCTCTGTGTGAATTTACACTGATTGATAAAGTAAGGTGTATATATACATAAAAAAACAACATACAATTACAGTTTAGTTACTTTTTAGGTTTGTCATCTCTTAACTGTCACATTACTGCAATTTTATGACAAAAGCAAATAGTAATTTTGAAATGACTACATAAACTGCACATGCTTTACTGCACATAGAGAATATGACAAAAAACTTAAAAAAGCTATAATTATAGATATTCCAATAAGACATAATGGCGTTCTAGGCAGAGGGGATTTCTTTGTGATTCTTTTGCTATCCTGCCCCCTCCTCCATCCATCATAAAACAACCATTTAGGTATATCAGCACGGTGAGGGGGTGCTCAACATCTTTGGGGGGTGTCATTTTATCTCTTCATGGAGGAAATGGGGTTATTTCACCTGCAGTAAAATTCTTCTCACTAGAAGTAACCTCACGGGGCCGCAAAAGCACAATTATATCATAATTCTCAACATTACTCATTAGCTCTCACACACCATGTGTATAACGTAAATGAAGATGACAGCGAGTATCCCGCTGCTGAGCATATAATGATGCCGGGGAAAGAAAACAGAACAAAGGTTATATACAGAGGTAATGAAGTTCTTCCGAAAATTATTGAACGCAACATTTTTCCTATACGCTGAACCTATTGTTATTGTAGCGGACCGTTCTTCTATGGGAAGCGCATGCTAATTTCAAAGTCTTAAGAAGGACCTTTAACCTCTCCTGACGTGTCTGCTGTGGATAATAATTAGAGTTCTCATGAAATAACAATTCTTTAGCAACTTTTGTTTTAACTCATCGTTGTGCCGTTCCACCGTATTTCCTAAAAAAATATGAAAAAGTTGACAGCTTCTTCTTAGAGGAAAAACGAAAACCACAATGTTTCCATTCACCAATATCAAGTAGAGACGGCAATGTTTTTGAGATTTGTTTCTCAATTACTTTAGAAGTTCTTCAGACCCTAGAGTAGAATAAATGGAGGCCCAGGGGAGGTAGGGAAAAATAAGAAACAATGATAGTCACTATCTGTAAGGGAAATGCTAGTTGTGCAATTCCCCAGTGCTGCTGCTGTAACAAAGGAAGAAGGGAAGACAGGCAGTGAGCCCTAAACTCGACCCAGCTCCTGTCCCTACCTAATTACCACAACTGTTCTAATGACAGGAGTAACTGGGCGGTGATCCCTTCTCTGAAATAAGTGTCACCCAGAACAAGATGGGACAAACAACACAGAAGCAAAGTCAGCAAGCAAGGGTCAAAGCCAGAGAGACAAAGCAGTACAAAATTGTAATCCAAAAGACTAGTCACAAGGGAAGCCAAAGATCAGAAGTCAGTAATAAATAGTAAGAGCAAGTAGGAAGCTAGTGAGGGAAAAGTCACAGGACAGAGACAAAATAGCCAGCAAGCCTGTGTGGGCTGATAACCTGTATATAGGAAGTCCAGGACCTGACCCAGACTTGACTGGTAGACAGGCTGTTAATCACACAGGCAAGGCTAAGATTAACTATTTCATGGACAGAGGAAACAAGGTGAAGGAGATGGGTGTGGTGGAAATTCAATTACAGATGCGAGGTAATAGAGCAGTGTTTACACAGAACAACAAAAAACTATAAGCAAGGAATCAAACTGAATACGCCTCCTGTGCCGCAGTGTGCGAACGGAGGTTGGCACAGAGACCCAAAAAGGCAGAGATGTTACATTATCCCTCACCTCTCCTGGGCACCCTTGAGGCATGTGGTGTTCCTTCATGAGTATCTTCAGCCACTGTCAGCCTCCTGTGTGATATCAGGATCCCAATAGCACTAGTCAGGCATCAAAAGCTTATGGTGGCTGTGATTAGGCATTAGTGGTCCCCACCAACCACTGACATCAACCAGGAGGCCAGAAGAGGACCAAAGTTAAGTAAAGGAGCATTGGGCACAGTGAGAGAAGGTGAGCATCAATTCTTTTTTAATTTTTCATAAACTTCCATTGGTCTTTGCTTATTATAATCTGGGTTCTTAGAAACCTGTGGGTGGCGAAACCGACATTTTTGGAAAATTTGTAATAAACCCAGTTCCCATTTGCTCATCTTTAATATCAAGTATAAGTCAGTCACTGTGACTACCGTACCTGTGCTGTGAATTTCGCTCTTCTTGTTTCACAGCTGCTGACACTGCTGAGCTTTCCATATTGGCAGGTGAGAACATGAATAGAAAGCCACATGTTAGTCCAGACCTGCATTCATGATTCTGCGGACTGTTGATAGAAACAGTCAGGGGTGAACCTAGCCTTTTTGCCGCCTGAGGCAGATGACAGAAAGCCGCCCCCCCCCAATCCCAATCCCAATCCCAATCCCAATCAGAGAGCAGTAAGGGAGATGACCTGCTCTCTGCTAAGCGTGAGGGGCAGCTGAGACGGTGACGCTAAGCCAGTCCAGGACAGCTTGTCCTGGACTGTCTTAGATCAGTAAAACTGCCTCCCCCCGGGGCCCCGGCATAGCGCTGCCTGAAGCGGTCAAGTCTGGTGTCAGACACACCCTGAACAGCTTAGACGTTCTTCAGCACCATAGTAAGATAACTCATTTTTAATACCGTATGCAATATTACTATATCAAGTACCTTGTATCTAGCAATCCTTTTACATACATTGACAATACTGGGAGATTTCAGCTCTGCAGATTTTGAATGCAGCTTCAGGCCATAATCCTATCAGTAGAACATGTTATATCGAGTCTTGTAGATTAATTCATAGACTGCATCAGCTGAACAATGGTATACTAAAGCGAGTCTATGCTTTCCCTTACACATAAAGCATATCAGTGTCATATACTATGCAGAGGGGGGTTGGCGTATTATATGTAAAATATTCCTATCTGTATTACACTCACATCAATTTATGCTAAGACCCTCCAGCTGTAACAGAATAAAGGGGGGAGTTCATAACAGAGCCCATGTCTATTCTGAAGCAAATCTTGCCACTGAAATAAAGCATTTAATAATGACACCATTCACGGCTCTCATGTATTATGTATGATTGATTCTGCTTTGTGGCCTAGTCAGCTTATTCAAGTGCCTATTTAAAGCCCACAGTGAATCTACACATCCCATAAAGCGGCAGCACCGGGTTTTATTCCTCTCTAATATAAAAGTGGAAACGCGTCGTCTATGAACAGATTGTTGTAAATCTGATGTCTTTATATTTGGAGTCACAGATGCAAAGATTTGCATCACATCAAAGGCCCGGGAGTAACCTTTTCCGCAGTAGGCACTTGTGAGGAGGGGACTGAGACAGGGAAATGACTTAAGAAAAATAAAAGGTTTTTTTTTTCATTATTTATAAAGACATTTTGAAGTGGTTTGTGGCTGCGTGAAGGAGGACTTAGAAAATCTCTCTGGCTGCACACAACATAGAATACAGGAATCAAAGAAATGTCTAGGACTCTCTCCATAGTATAGCATGGAGATCCAGGAGACCAATAGCCATTAGGACTGAATGGGCCACCGCATGTGTAATACAGTAAACTAGTTTTCATGGCAAGTTAATGATACCTATGATCAATATGACACTTAACACTATAATATATATAGGGTTTGAGCAGGTCCACCTAGTTGAAGTCCCATTGATAAGGAAGTCATGATATTTAAAGTAGCACTCCCACAAAAATTTGGACAGTGAAGATGACCATTCATGTCTTTTTATGGGAGCTACTCAGACTCTCATTAAAGGGATTCTATCATTAGAATACTGTTTTAAGCTATTCTTCCCCTACCTTTAGATGTCTTCTCCTTAGATATCCCCATTTTTGTCCATATGCTAATTAATTTTTTCGAAGCACTGGGGCTGGTCCCTGTGCTGCGAGAAAACTATCCAGCACCGCCTTCTTGTTGTTCACCTCCTCCGTGATTTACACTCAGTTTTCAGCCTGATTGAAGGATGAGTCCAAGATAAAGTAAGTAGAGTGACAGCCACACCCACATCACGTGCTTGGAGCGTCTGTACATAGATTATTGCTGCAAGATTGCTAAACTTTACTGTCCATATAGAGGCTCACATACAAATAGAATTACTTTTCCTATCTGTATACGGTTATTCATATTAAAAATTCATGGCTATCCACTTTACATACTGGGTGCCTACTAGGGTTGAGCGATCAGGATCGGAAAAGATCAGATCCCAATTGGCGATCAAGCAAATTTCACGATCGCAATCAGGATCAGCTGGAAAATGATCAGAAATTGGATTTTGAAATCTCAAGATCGGCTCAACCCTAAAAGTGACTTTTCCCACAGGGAAGCATTGACTAAGGTTGAGTGATTGGGATCAAGAAAAATCGTATTCCAATTGGCGATTGAGAAAATTTTACAATCGGGATCGGCTGGAAAATGATTGGAAATCAGATTTTAAAATCAATCCTGAAATCTTAAGATCGGCTCAACCCAATAACTACTCTTGCACAGGCCAGGTTCATTTACCCTTTTCAAGTATGCTACAGACGAGTGACAACCCTAGTTTAAAAAAAAAAAAAAAAAAAATCCTAAAAAATTTCAGGTTAGGTTAAACAATACATGTTTTGTATTTTCCACCCATAAATCTGTATTACAGTCTGGAGTTTATTAATCAGAAGTAGGGTTGAGTGATCGGGAAAGATCAGATCCCGATCGGCAATCAAGCAAATTTCACGATTGTGATTGGGATCGGCTGGAAAATGATCGGAAATCGTATTTTGAAATCTCAAGATCGGCTCAACCCCACTGTATATATAATATACAATTAGGGTTCAGCGATCGGGATTGGGAAAGATCGGATCTCGATCGGCGATCGAGCAAATTTAACGATTGGGATCGGCTGGAAAATGCTCAGATTGGTTTTAAATGGTTTTAAAATCAATCCTGAAATCTCAAGATAGGTTCAACCCTAGTGCCTACTGGCATGCGCCCAGATCACTCACAATATCTTGATAACAAGCATAGGCAACCCTAGGTATAAATAAAACTTTTGTCTTATCCTATCATACCAGAGGAGGTAAGGGCTTCATAAGAGAAGCTTCTAGAGCAGTCGCACAGTTGCAGCATGCCTAAGGCCAACACTACAGCACTGCCAAAACACCACAGGGACCCAAAGGGCTTCCTGGGACTTTTAAGTGGGTAACGTCTCATTAGGATATGACAACAATTGAAGATTCCTGAGTGTCCAGCACCCACAACCCCATTAGACAGCTGGTTGAAGCGACAGCAGCTTCGACTTCACAAGTCATGCAAGGTCACATTCATCAGTCTTAAAGTCTCGTAAACCCCTTTAAAAGGGGTTCAAACTTCCTTTTGGGTATAGAATTTGATGAAAATGTTAATGTCGGATTTAAAGCCTCAAATGAAAATGTGAACATAGTCAAAGTCAGTGCTGTATTATTATACCTATCGCACACTCCACCATTATGCAGATGGTGCAGATACCGCAAACTACATATTTTATTGTAGACAACAATATTATCTTTTAGGGCATTATAAGCTTGAAAATGTGTACTAAATTGGTACTTTGAAATTTGGGTGACAGCCCAGAGAACACATAGCAGGAGTAGGGCATCTGTTCTCATTAGAGTTTTGTTTCCTCTTTGGCCTTAACAAGTTTCGTGCTGGCGTCCGTCACTAAATTATCAAATACATATATACACACAGATATTTGCAACAAACTCGGATTCTTGTAAATTTTCCAAAAAATTCAGGTATGGCAGAACCCAAAATTTTGCTGGGTTCTGCCTAAATAGAGATGAGTGAACAGAATTGTAACAAACCCAGATCATCATAAATTTTCAAAAAAAATTCAGGTTTGGCAGATCCCATAATTTTGCTGGTGCCGAATTTTTCAGCACAGTTTTTGTACTGAAAAAGCCCCCCTCAGCTTACACTTGAGTCAGAAAAAAAGGGGGGGCCTATGACCAGCTGCAATAGTAATGTATAGAATCTCCCATAAAATAGTGGAAAAAGAAAAAAGAAGCTTTTAAAAAAAATAAAAATAAATAAAGGTTGTAAATCCCTCCTTTCCCTAGAATACATACAAAAGTAGAAAATGACTGTGAAACACAAACACATTAGGTATCCCTGTGTCTGACAGTGCCCGGTCTACTGAATATAGGGGATCTGCAGTGCTCCTATTCCGTCAGAAAGGGTTAATAGGAGCCCTGCAGATACCCTACATTCAGCCAGACTGAATTCCAAGTGGGGGAAAAAAACTCAGTCCTCAAGCTCAGGGGAGGGGCAGACAGACAACCAAAACACCCCCTCCCCTTTCCCAGCATCTATTGCACCCAAAAACTCCGACCATTTTAATTTTTGAAATTTTCCAGTAGCTGCTGCATTTCCCCCCCAGGCTTAAACTTGAGTCAATAAGTTTTCCCAGTTTTTTGTGGTAAAATTAGGGGCCTCGGCTTATATTCGGGTCGGCTTATGCTTGAGTATATACGGTACTTACCTTTCCTGGGCTCTGCAGCAGAATCCAGTCTTCTTCCCTCGGCTTCCTTGGTGTCATGATGTCATTGGCCCTAAGCCTGTGATGGGTTATAGTGGTTGTATGGGGTGCATCGGTGTATGTTGCTTAGTCAAAGTGTCATGAAGTCATGATCCTTCCCAAGGAACCACTGAGGTCCAATGACCGAGGACCTCAGGGTCAGAGCCAGAAGACATAGAGGGTGCCGGGGCAAGATGTCCAGCTATAGTAGTAGTAGTAGTAGTAGTAGTAGTAGTAGTAGTAGTAGTAGTAGTAGTAGTAGATGTGCAAGAAATGATATTTACTTGTACTTCTTTCTAATTTCCAGAGGAATTCTCTTTAACAATCCGTAACATTTAGGTCAATTTCCAGTAGTGGAAGCATTTGGGACGTGTAACAAGAAGTGATCATAGTAGCAAGTCTGTAATAAATCTGTCTGTACTATTTCTCTATGGACCTGGAGAATATTCCGTTGTGTATTTGGATCTGATCAACATAAATGGTAAACAATATTTTCTCGGTAAATGCTTACGGGCGTCTTTAGGATTAATAATTAATCTGAACATGCTTGAAGCAAAACACAAGCCTTGAAGAATGTAGCGTTTTACCTCCGCACTCAAGTCAATAACTCATGCAAAGGTCAAAGGAAAAAAAAAATAACGAATGAAAAATTATTACAAAAAAAATCAATTACCTCAAAAGGTTGCATGAGAATCAGCCTATCCTTTAAAGAACCTTTGCTCATTTTTTGCCCATTGTTCTGCCCCTCCCCCAGAAATAATTGCATTCAATTGCGTGTATCTATTGACGTTGTGTCTAAAGGGAATTGGTCACCGGAAAATGACCTGTTTTTGTAAATGTTTTTGTAAACACTTGTCTTTAAGGTTTTTTTTGGTTATATTATTTTTAATTTTCCATATCAAATTTATATTTTCAAAGTATCATACCCTGCAATTTTCACTCTGGCCACTAAGCCTAATAACAGACTAACACTTGCCAGTCCTTTAGTGCAGTAGTCACTTCATTTACATTACAGACAAGACACACAGGATAACAATAGAAGATAACACTTTTATAGATAGCATATCATGACACCCATCATTATATTCACTACTGATGATGTCACAGCTGATCGGTTCCTCCTCCCTGCCGAGAAAACTTTCATATAGACCTCAAAGAATTGGCTCTAGATCATTACGGACTATGGTAGGACTATACTATAAAGCATATTACTAAATGCTGTTAACAGGGCATAGGAGGCAAGATGGCAGCCCGCATGATCATGTACAGAAAATAAAATGAAAAAAATCTACAATCAGTAAATAAATTAAAAAGGCCCAAAAATAAAGGGCCTGGTTCCAGCACCTTACATACCACCATCTAGAACTATGACCAAACTGAAATTCTTGATTTTAATAGGCTACTGAAATAGTGTTTTGTAGCTATGTTAAAGCTAGAGATATAGTCAGTTTAAGACACTGCTTACAAACAGCCTGTTATACGGCTATTTAAAGTGACAACCTCCAGCCTTACTCTCTCACCTCAGCCAGCGTCGAAGAGGAGGGTTAGCAAGGGAGCTCCCAGGATGTATACATCCTTCTCCTGACTGTAGGTGACACCCTGGGGAGTAACATACACTATTGTGTAGGTTATCAACCATCCTACCACGCGTACTTGCTCTCTGATTGTCACATTTTAGAGCATTTTATTGATAGGCCTGAGATGATGAGCATTTTTTTTTTTATGTAGATTGTGAGCCCAACATAGAGCTCACAATGTACATTTTTCCCTATCAGTATGTCTTTTTTGGAATATGGGATGGAAATCCATGCAAACACGTGGAGAACATACAAACTCCTTGCAGATGTTTTTTTGTCCTTGGTGGGATTTGAACACCAGGACTCCAGCGCTGCAGTGCTAACCACTGAGCCACCGTGTGGCCCCAGATGATGAGCATTTGTACATGAACAGAAGAAAAATCTAAATTCCTGTAATGTCTCTGCCTGTTCGGGTCTCTGTGCCATCCTCGCACACGCTGCAGTGCAAGAAGTATGTACAGTTTGATTACTTTTAGTTTTTCATTGTTCTGTGTGTGTGTAATTGAATTTCCACCACACCTATCTCCTGCACCCTGTTTCCCTTTGTCCATTAAATACTTAAACTTAGCATTGTCTGTTTGATTGACAGCCTGTCTACCAATCAAGTCTGGGGTAGATCCTGGACTTCCTATATACAGGTCATCAGTCCTCACAGGTTTGCTGGCTATTGTGAATCTGTCCTGTGACTTTGTCCTCGCTAGCTTCCTACTTGTTCATATTATTGTATTACTGAACTCTGACCTTTAGCTTCCCTTGTGACTACTCTTTTGGATTATGATTTTGTACTGCTTTGTCTCTCTGACCTTGACCCTTACTTGCTGACTTCGCTTCTGTGTTGTTTTTCTTGTTCTGTGTGACACTCATTTCAGAGAAGGGACCGTTGCCAAGTTGCTCCTGTCATTAGGGCAGTTGTGGCAATTTGGTAGAGACAGCGGCTGGGTCAAGTTTAGGGATCACAGTCTGTCTCCCATCTTCCATTGTTTCAGCAGGAGCTCTAGGGAATTGCACAACTCACAATCCCAGTAATATTTAGTGTGACCTTTGCCATTTGGAGGTCCTGGAAGTGATGATACGACCACAACAGAGCCCTGATCTCAACATCATCCAGTCTGTATGAGATTACATGAAGAGACAGAAGGATTGGAACAAGCCTACATCCAGAGGAGATCTGTGCTTAGTTCTCTAAGATGTTTTGAAGAACCTCCCTGCCTAGGCCCTTCAATTAAGTTCACCAAGAAGAATTGATAGAAGACAAAGGGCAAAGGTCAAACCAAATATTGATAGGGAACACATTTCTTATTTCTTCATTCACTTAATTTTGTTAATTGACTAAAATAAACTATTAACACTTCTATTTTCGAAACGATTCATACTTTGCAGTAATTTCCCAACACCTGCCTAAAACACAATCCTGTATATCGGTCAACACACATCTACTGGAACATATTAAAGGAATTATCCAGGACTATTATATTGAGGATGTATCTGACTGACAGGGCCAGACATGACCAAACAGTTGTTTGAAATGGTTGCACTCAGCTACGTGTTGCTTCGTCTGCTCAGGCCAGTGACATCATATAACCATACTGAAGCTCAGTCCCATCCACGTAAATGGGAATGAGCTACAATACCAAGCACACTTACAATACAATGTTTGGTTCTATACATGGTATGCAAGGAAGAGATCACAATGCAGTCGAAAAGCAGGATGTTTGACTTAACTTATGATGAGGATGAGATTACATAGTTACATAGTTACTAGAGATGAGCGAACACTATTCAGAACAGCCGTTCCAAATAGCACACTCCCATAGAAATGAATGGAAGCGGCCATTCATTTCTATGGGAGCGTGCTATTCGGAACGGCTGTTTCGAATAGTATACGAAGAAAAATCCAGCAATTTCCGGATGTAGTAAAATTTCCAACTTTATTGTGTCATATTAAAATCTTCAGTCTGTATGCATGAAGTGGCCGCAACAGATGACTTGGCGTATTGTAGATGACAAAGAAAGCCTACGCGTTTCGGATATAATCCTTCATCATGGCATAAGTTTACAAACTGAACTTGCAGTTAAAATACCTTCCCTTAAGGGTGGAGCCACCACCCAATTAACCCCAAATACTTATTAAAACCTCACCTGTGATATCGCCAAATCATCTGTGCACCACAATATACTCTTTGTTTAAATACATTACATATATACATCACTTCTCATTATATCTTGAAAAAACATCATTTGGTCTTTTTATATTAAAAAGTCATATAAACCAACCTTTACATCACTCGTCCATTACTTCAGATGTTGTCCCTGTTGTTTTATTTCCTATTTACTCCGATCACGTGACATCCGTCACATGACCGGGATCTATATACTCTTTCCCCTATCTTTTCTCGCGAGACTACGCCCGGCATAGCAATACCTGGAATGTTTTCAACAACTGCATAAAGGTAAGTGGATACAATATATTTACTGTTCTTTATAACTCAAAATCCTAATCTGTCTGTAATTATCCTCCCAACTTTTTTTCAGATTTTATTTTTTTATTTTATTATTTTTTTATATTTTTTATTCTTTATATGGGAATACCATGGTTTTTCATACTTGCTTCTACCAGGTAGAAAAAAAACATTGTAATAAGTTTGTACTACGTCCACCACTTATTTTCCTAAATGTATCACAATGTCTAACCCCTATGATAAGCGTAATAAATCTCACTACCTACACTGCCTTGAACTTTATTCAGCTAGTAAATATAGGCTAAGTCTGACCTAACGTTTAAACCCTCTGGATAGCGTGTATTAAGTTTCATGATCCAGAAGGCTTCTCTCCGTAGTAGTTTTTTACGTCTATCCCCTCCTCTAATTGGACAGCCGACATGTTCTATAGCATAGAATTTTAACGCATCAACTTTTCCTGCATGAACGACAGAAAAATGACGGGAAAGATTAGACATGTTATCCACCTTTCTGCCACTATCTGCTACATGTTCCGCGATGCGATTTTTAAATTTCCGTATAGTGCAACCTACATATAGTAACTTACATGTCATACATTCACCTATGTATACCACATATTAGCTATTACAATTCAAGAAAGATCCTATATCATATGTCTCCTTATATTCTGAATTGTAAAATTCTTTAGTTTTTTTAATAAATTGACATGCATTGCACCGAGATAGACCACAATTATAACATTTTTTTCGCAAAAAGATGAATCCAGCATAAGGATGGGTTAGATGAATAAAATTTAACTTTTATTAAATCTTCATAAAATATAGTAACGTGCTTTTAGCAAGATCCAAATTGCATGGCTACGCGTTTCGGAGCTGTATTGCGTGCTCCTTCTTCAAGGCATGCTACTAACATTTTACACATCACTTTTAAAACCCCCTTAATTATCCGATCCACCCATAAAACCAGGTGATACGCAAATTGCGTATCACCTGGTTTTATGGGTGGATCGGATAATTAAGGGGGTTTTAAAAGTGATGTGTAAAATGTTAGTAGCATGCCTTGAAGAAGGAGCACGCAATACAGCTCCGAAACGTGTAGCCATGCAATTTGGATCTTGCTAAAAGCACGTTACTATATTTTATGAAGATTTAATAAAAGTTAAATTTTATTCATCTAACCCATCCTTATGCTGGATTCATCTTTTTGCGAAAAATTTGTATTCCTGCTGGTTGAAGTCCACCTGCGTTTCCGTGCATTCGGCTGGATGAGAGGGTGAGCTGGAAAAACACATTATCATATATTTGTTACAATTATAACATCCCTTCAAAGCCAACCATGTATCTGTATTTGATCTTGTTTTTTGATATAGGCTAGGGGATAATCTATTGCCTATAGTATATCCCCGCCGAGCCACCACTTGAACCCCTTTGTGTAAAATGTTCCTAGTAACTACATCCTGATTTAAAATAGATAAATTACGGTATATGATGTTTCTAATACTTTTAAACTGGTTACTGAAAGGAGTAGAAAACACTATTTTATTATCCTCATTCTTTTTATCCGAATGTTTCTTGTTTTTGATGTTTACTTTTAGTAGATTTTTTCTAGACATAGGATCTACTATATTCATCGCTCTCCTCAGAGACCACTCGGGGTAACCCCTGTCTCGTAATCTCTGTAGAGTAACTTCCTTTTCCTCCTGATAACTCTTTTGTGTTGAGCAATTGCGTCGAGTGCGCATCAACTCCCCCACCGGTATAGATTTTAAAGTGTGGTTGGGATGATGACTATCAGCCCGTAATAACGTATTGCCACTTACATTCTTTCTATATATACATGTCTCCACCTTTCCTGTATCTACTTTGCCTGTCAATCTAACATCTAAAAAAGAAATGTCCACACTTTGTTGTTCATATGTAAAGGACAGGCCCATAGGATTGGTGTTAACATACTTAATCCATTCTGGTACGGGCGCTATTGGACCCCTCCAAACTATGAGGGCATCATCAATATAGCGCCCGTACCAGAATATACAATCCGAAAACGGGTTATCTGGGGTGAATACAAACTGTTCTTCCCACCATGATAACGTAAGGTTGGCTACAGAAGGGGAAAATGGTGCCCCCATCGGGGCACCTTTGATCTGTATATAATATGAGCCGTCAAATTGAAAAAAATTGTTAGTCAGGAGATATAACGTCACTTCTAAGATATATTCACTAAGAATATCTGAAAATTTACTATATTTAGTTACAAAGTGTGGACATTTCTTTTTTAGATGTTAGATTGACAGGCAAAGTAGATACAGGAAAGGTGGAGACATGTATATATAGAAAGAATGTAAGTGGCAATACGTTATTACGGGCTGATAGTCATCATCCCAACCACACTTTAAAATCTATACCGGTGGGGGAGTTGATGCGCACTCGACGCAATTGCTCAACACAAAAGAGTTATCAGGAGGAAAAGGAAGTTACTCTACAGAGATTACGAGACAGGGGTTACCCCGAGTGGTCTCTGAGGAGAGCGATGAATATAGTAGATCCTATGTCTAGAAAAAATCTACTAAAAGTAAACATCAAAAACAAGAAACATTCGGATAAAAAGAATGAGGATAATAAAATAGTGTTTTCTACTCCTTTCAGTAACCAGTTTAAAAGTATTAGAAACATCATATACCGTAATTTATCTATTTTAAATCAGGATGTAGTTACTAGGAACATTTTACACAAAGGGGTTCAAGTGGTGGCTCGGCGGGGATATACTATAGGCAATAGATTATCCCCTAGCCTATATCAAAAAACAAGATCAAATACAGATACATGGTTGGCTTTGAAGGGATGTTATAATTGTGGTCTATCTCGGTGCAATGCATGTCAATTTATTAAAAAAACTAAAGAATTTTACAATTCAGAATATAAGGAGACATATGATATAGGATCTTTCTTGAATTGTAATAGCCAATATGTGGTATACATAGGTGAATGTATGACATGTAAGTTACTATATGTAGGTTGCACTATACGGAAATTTAAAAATCGCATCGCGGAACATGTAGCAGATAGTGGCAGAAAGGTGGATAACATGTCTAATCTTTCCCGTCATTTTTCTGTCGTTCATGCAGGAAAAGTTGATGCGTTAAAATTCTATGCTATAGAACATGTCGGCTGTCCAATTAGAGGAGGGGATAGACGTAAAAAACTACTACGGAGAGAAGCCTTCTGGATCATGAAACTTAATACACGCTATCCAGAGGGTTTAAACGTTAGGTCAGACTTAGCCTATATTTACTAGCTGAATAAAGTTCAAGGCAGTGTAGGTAGTGAGATTTATTACGCTTATCATAGGGGTTAGACATTGTGATACATTTAGGAAAATAAGTGGTGGACGTAGTACAAACTTATTACAATGTTTTTTTTTCTACCTGGTAGAAGCAAGTATGAAAAACCATGGTATTCCCATATAAAGAATAAAAAATATAAAAAAATAATAAAATAAAAAAATAAAATCTGAAAAAAAGTTGGGAGGATAATTACAGACAGATTAGGATTTTGAGTTATAAAGAACAGTAAATATATTGTATCCACTTACCTTTATGCAGTTGTTGAAAACATTCCAGGTATTGCTATGCCGGGCGTAGTCTCGCGAGAAAAGATAGGGGAAAGAGTATATAGATCCCGGTCATGTGACGGATGTCACGTGATCGGAGTAAATAGGAAATAAAACAACAGGGACAACATCTGAAGTAATGGACGAGTGATGTAAAGGTTGGTTTATATGACTTTTTAATATAAAAAGACCAAATGATGTTTTTTCAAGATATAATGAGAAGTGATGTATATATGTAATGTATTTAAACAAAGAGTATATTGTGGTGCACAGATGATTTGGCGATATCACAGGTGAGGTTTTAATAAGTATTTGGGGTTAATTGGGTGGTGGCTCCACCCTTAAGGGAAGGTATTTTAACTGCAAGTTCAGTTTGTAAACTTATGCCATGATGAAGGATTATATCCGAAACGCGTAGGATTTCTTTGTCATCTACGATACGCCAAGTCATCTGTTGCGACCACTTCATGCATACAGACTGAAGATTTTAATATGACACAATAAAGTTGGAAATTTTACTACATCCGGAAATTGCTGGATTTTTCTTCGTATATTTGATTCAAGTTGCCGAGTGGAGTCCATCGGTATCCGAGCAATCTGGACTAAGAAATATATATCACAAGTGGGTGAGCCGTTTTTTTCTATATTTTGTTTCGAATAGTGTTCGCTCATCTCTAATAGTTACCTAGTAGATGAGGTTGGATAAAGACATCAGTCCATCAAGTCCAACCTATAACCCTACAATCCCTACAGTGTTGATCGAGGGAAAGGCCAAAACCCCATGTGGCTCATGCCAACTGCCCAATGAAAACACCTTTAACGCCTTCATGTTACTTTCTTTGATAAAAGTAAACATTCACTTCTATTACATATATAAAAATATCCCTTGAACCTTGGCTATTCTACCCCACAGTCCTTTAAAAAATGAGCTTCTTGTCCGTACCACCCCCACATCCATTACATTCTTGTTTTACATGATTTTCCTATTGGAATGCTTGTATTGTGGTGTGTGGGGGCAAATAGTTAATACAAACGAAAAAAAAAAAAGCTGTGATAATATCCGTGGCAGAGAATCTGGCCTCGTGCACAGCTTTTTCTCGGACCATAACATTTAATTAGATGTCTCTAGAAATAAACAGAAAATATATTCCAGCCATGCCCAAGGACACCCTAGTGTGGAATAACAATGCTTGCCGTCCAGATGCACAGTCTTGTACAGGACAGATTGCGTGTTCCCGAAGACTGCTTCTCTTCCAATTTAAAGCTCATATTCGCCGTCATTTTTGCTGTTAAGTACGGACCTGCACTCCACAGTTCATATACTTTGTCATGTGGAACAAATGGAAAAAACTTAAGGGAGTGCTTATTTATTATTATCGGGACCACGTTAGGTAATCTCCCTCTCGCAGCCTTTTTAGAAGCCGGGGAATCATTTGCAGACAGAGGGCTGAGTCATAAATCTATATAAAATGGTTAGTGAGTAGAGATGAGCGAACAGTGTTCTATCGAACTCATGTTCGATCGGATATTAGGCTGTTCGGCATGTTCGAATCGAATCGAACACCGCGTGGTAAAGTGCGCCATTACTCGATTCCCCTCCCACCTTCCCTGGCGCCTTTTTTGCTCCAATAACAGCGCAGGGTAGGTGGGACAGGAACTACGACACCGGTGACGTTGAAAAAAGTAGGCAAAACCCATTGGCTGCCGAAAACATGTGACCTCTAATTTAAAAGAACAGCGACGCCCAGCTTCGCGTCATTCTGAGCTTGCAATTCACCGAGGACGGAGGTTTCCGTCCAGCTAGCTAGGGCTTAGATTCTGGGTAGGCAGGGACAGGCTAGGATAGGAAGGAGAAGACAACCAACAGCTCTTGTAAGAGCTAAATTCCAGGGAGAAGCTTGTCAGTGTAACGTGGCACTGACGGGCTCAATCGCCGCAACCCAGCTTTCCCAGGATCCTGAATGGAATACACTGTCAGTGTATTCCCGTATACCCGATATATACCCCGATACCCGTTCCAACGGTGTGCCCCCCCACCTTCACCCCAGAAATACCCTGCAAGTCCCCTAGCAATAGAATTGGGGCTATATACACCCACAATTTTTACTACTGGTATACAGTGCCATTGTCTGACTGGGAATTCAAAGAATATATTGGGAATACAAATACCCTCATTTCTTGCTACTGCCATATAGTGCCAGTTTCTGACTGGTAATTCAAAGAATATATTGGGGTTACGTGCACCCACAATTTTTACTACTGGTATACAGTGCCATTGTCTGACTGGGAATTCAAAGAGTATATTGGGAATACAAATACCCTCATTTCTTGCTACTGCCATATAGTGCCAGTTTCTGACTGGGAATTCAAAGAATATATTGGGGTTACGTGCACCCACAATTTTTACTACTGGTATACAGTGCCATTGTCTGACTGGGAATTCAAAGAATATATTGGGGTTATAAATACCCTCATTTCTTGCTACTGCCATATAGTGCCAGTTTCTGACTGGTAATTCAAAGAATATATTGGGGTTACGTGCACCCACAATTTTTACTACTGGTATACAGTGCCATTGTCTGACTGGGAATTCAAAGAATATATTGGGGTTATAAATACCCTCATTTCTTGCTACTGCCATATAGTGCCAGTTTCTGACTGGTAATTCAAAGAATATATTGGGGTTACGTGCACCCACAATTTTTACTACTGGTATACAGTGCCATTGTCTGACTGGGAATTCAAAGAGTATATTGGGAATACAAATACCCTCATTTCTTGCTACTGCCATATAGTGCCAGTTTCTGACTGGGAATTCAAAGAATATATTGGGGTTACGTGCACCCACAATTTTTACTACTGGTATACAGTGCCATTGTCTGACTGGGAATTCAAAGAATATATTGGGGTTATAAATACCCTCATTTCTTGCTACTGCCATATAGTGCCAGTTTCTGACTGGTAATTCAAAGAATATATTGGGGTTACGTGCACCCACAATTTTTACTACTGGTATACAGTGCCATTGTCTGACTGGGAATTCAAAGAGTATATTGGGAACACAAATACCCTCATTTCTTGCTACTGCCATATAGTGCCAGTTTCTGACTGGGAATTCAAAGAATATATTGGGGTTACGTGCACCCACAATTTTTACTACTGGTATACAGTGCCATTGTCTGACTGGGAATTCAAAGAGTATATTGGGAATACAAATACCCTCATTTCTTGCTACTGCCATATAGTGCCAGTTTCTGACTGGGAATTCAAAGAATATATTGGGGTTACGTGCACCCACAATTTTTACTACTGGTATACAGTGCCATTGTCTGACTGGGAATTCAAAGAGTATATTGGGAATACAAATACCCTCATTTCTTGCTACTGCCATATAGTGCCAGTTTCTGACTGGGAATTCAAAGAATATATTGGGGTTACGTGCATCCACAATTTTTACTACTGGTATACAGTGCCATTGTCTGACTGGGAATTCAAAGAGTATATTGGGAATACAAATACCCTCATTTCTTGCTACTGCCATATAGTGCCAGTTTCTGACTGGGAATTCAAAGAATATATTGGGGTTACGTGCACCCACAATTTTTACTACTGGTATACAGTGCCATTGTCTGACTGGGAATTCAAAGAGTATATTGGGAATACAAATACCCTCATTTCTTGCTACTGCCATATAGTGCCAGTTTCTGACTGGTAATTCAAAGAATATATTGGGGTTACGTGCACCCACAATTTTTACTACTGGTATACAGTGCCATTGTCTGACTGGGAATTCAAAGAGTATATTGGGAATACAAATACCCTCATTTCTTGCTACTGCCATATAGTGCCAGTTTCTGACTGGGAATTCAAAGAATATATTGGGGTTACGTGCACCCACAATTTTTACTACTGGTATACAGTGCCATTGTCTGACTGGGAATTCAAAGAATATATTGGGGTTATAAATACCCTCATTTCTTGCTACTGCCATATAGTGCCAGTTTCTGACTGGTAATTCAAAGAATATATTGGGGTTACGTGCACCCACAATTTTTACTACTGGTATACAGTGCCATTGTCTGACTGGGAATTCAAAGAGTATATTGGGAATACAAATACCCTCATTTCTTGCTACTGCCATATAGTGCCAGTTTCTGACTGGGAATTCAAAGAATATATTGGGGTTACGTGCACCCACAATTTTTACTACTGGTATACAGTGCCATTGTCTGACTGGGAATTCAAAGAATATATTGGGGTTATAAATACCCTCATTTCTTGCTACTGCCATATAGTGCCAGTTTCTGACTGGTAATTCAAAGAATATATTGGGGTTACGTGCACCCACAATTTTTACTACTGGTATACAGTGCCATTGTCTGACTGGGAATTCAAAGAGTATATTGGGAATACAAATACCCTCATTTCTTGCTACTGCCATATAGTGCCAGTTTCTGACTGGGAATTCAAAGAATATATTGGGGTTACGTGCACCCACAATTTTTACTACTGGTATACAGTGCCATTGTCTGACTGGGAATTCAAAGAGTATATTGGGAATACAAATACCCTCATTTCTTGCTACTGCCATATAGTGCCAGTTTCTGACTGGGAATTCAAAGAATATATTGGGGTTACGTGCACCCACAATTTTTACTACTGGTATACAGTGCCATTGTCTGACTGGGAATTCAAAGAGTATATTGGGAATACAAATACCCTCATTTCTTGCTACTGCCATATAGTGCCAGTTTCTGACTGGGAATTCAAAGAATATATTGGGGTTACGTGCACCCACAATTTTTACTACTGGTATACAGTGCCATTGTCTGACTGGGAATTCAAAGAGTATATTGGGAATACAAATACCCTCATTTCTTGCTACTGCCATATAGTGCCAGTTTCTGACTGGGAATTCAAAGAATATATTGGGGTTACGTGCACCCACAATTTTTACTACTGGTATACAGTGCCATTGTCTGACTGGGAATTCAAAGAGTATATTGGGAATACAAATACCCTCATTTCTTGCTACTGCCATATAGTGCCAGTTTCTGACTGGGAATTCAAAGAATATATTGGGGTTACGTGCACCCACAATTTTTACTACTGGTATACAGTGCCATTGTCTGACTGGGAATTCAAAGAGTATATTGGGAATACAAATACCCTCATTTCTTGCTACTGCCATATAGTGCCAGTTTCTGACTGGGAATTCAAAGAATATATTGGGGTTACGTGCACCCACAATTTTTACTACTGGTATACAGTGCCATTGTCTGACTGGGAATTCAAAGAATATATTGGGGTTATAAATACCCTCATTTCTTGCTACTGCCATATAGTGCCAGTTTCTGACTGGTAATTCAAAGAATATATTGGGGTTACGTGCACCCACAATTTTTACTACTGGTATACAGTGCCATTGTCTGACTGGGAATTCAAAGAGTATATTGGGAATACAAATACCCTCATTTCTTGCTACTGCCATATAGTGCCAGTTTCTGACTGGGAATTCAAAGAATATATTGGGGTTACGTGCACCCACAATTTTTACTACTGGTATACAGTGCCATTGTCTGACTGGGAATTCAAAGAGTATATTGGGAATACAAATACCCTCATTTCTTGCTACTGCCATATAGTGCCAGTTTCTGACTGGGAATTCAAAGAATATATTGGGGTTACGTGCACCCACAATTTTTACTACTGGTATACAGTGCCATTGTCTGACTGGGAATTCAAAGAGTATATTGGGAATACAAATACCCTCATTTCTTGCTACTGCCATATAGTGCCAGTTTCTGACTGGGAATTCAAAGAATATATTGGGGTTACGTGCACCCACAATTTTTACTACTGGTATACAGTGCCATTGTCTGACTGGGAATTCAAAGAGTATATTGGGAATACAAATACCCTCATTTCTTGCTACTGCCATATAGTGCCAGTTTCTGACTGGGAATTCAAAGAATATATTGGGGTTACGTGCACCCACAATTTTTACTACTGGTATACAGTGCCATTGTCTGACTGGGAATTCAAAGAGTATATTGGGAATACAAATACCCTCATTTCTTGCTACTGCCATATAGTGCCAGTTTCTGACTGGGAATTCAAAGAATATATTGGGGTTACGTGCACCCACAATTTTTACTACTGGTATACAGTGCCATTGTCTGACTGGGAATTCAAAGAGTATATTGGGAATACAAATACCCTCATTTCTTGCTACTGCCATATAGTGCCAGTTTCTGACTGGTAATTCAAAGAATATATTGGGGTTACGTGCACCCACAATTTTTACTACTGGTATACAGTGCCATTGTCTGACTGGGAATTCAAAGAGTATATTGGGAATACAAATACCCTCATTTCTTGCTACTGCCATATAGTGCCAGTTTCTGACTGGGAATTCAAAGAATATATTGGGGTTACGTGCACCCACAATTTTTACTACTGGTATACAGTGCCATTGTCTGACTGGGAATTCAAAGAGTATATTGGGAATACAAATACCCTCATTTCTTGCTACTGCCATATAGTGCCAGTTTCTGACTGGGAATTCAAAGAATATATTGGGGTTACGTGCACCCACAATTTTTACTACTGGTATACAGTGCCATTGTCTGACTGGGAATTCAAAGAGTATATTGGGAATACAAATACCCTCATTTCTTGCTACTGCCATATAGTGCCAGTTTCTGACTGGGAATTCAAAGAATATATTGGGGTTACGTGCACCCACAATTTTTACTACTGGTATACAGTGCCATTGTCTGACTGGGAATTCAAAGAGTATATTGGGAATACAAATACCCTCATTTCTTGCTACTGCCATATAGTGCCAGTTTCTGACTGGGAATTCAAAGAATATATTGGGGTTACGTGCACCCACAATTTTTACTACTGGTATACAGTGCCATTGTCTGACTGGGAATTCAAAGAGTATATTGGGAATACAAATACCCTCATTTCTTGCTACTGCCATATAGTGCCAGTTTCTGACTGGGAATTCAAAGAATATATTGGGGTTACGTGCACCCACAATTTTTACTACTGGTATACAGTGCCATTGTCTGACTGGGAATTCAAAGAGTATATTGGGAATACAAATACCCTCATTTCTTGCTACTGCCATATAGTGCCAGTTTCTGACTGGGAATTCAAAGAATATATTGGGGTTACGTGCACCCACAATTTTTACTACTGGTATACAGTGCCATTGTCTGACTGGGAATTCAAAGAGTATATTGGGAATACAAATACCCTCATTTCTTGCTACTGCCATATAGTGCCAGTTTCTGACTGGGAATTCAAAGAATATATTGGGGTTACGTGCACCCACAATTTTTACTACTGGTATACAGTGCCATTGTCTGACTGGGAATTCAAAGAGTATATTGGGAATACAAATACCCTCATTTCTTGCTACTGCCATATAGTGCCAGTTTCTGACTGGGAATTCAAAGAATATATTGGGGTTACGTGCACCCACAATTTTTACTACTGGTATACAGTGCCATTGTCTGACTGGGAATTCAAAGAGTATATTGGGAATACAAATACCCTCATTTCTTGCTACTGCCATATAGTGCCAGTTTCTGACTGGGAATTCAAAGAATATATTGGGGTTACGTGCACCCACAATTTTTACTACTGGTATACAGTGCCATTGTCTGACTGGGAATTCAAAGAGTATATTGGGAATACAAATACCCTCATTTCTTGCTACTGCCATATAGTGCCAGTTTCTGACTGGGAATTCAAAGAATATATTGGGGTTACGTGCACCCACAATTTTTACTACTGGTATACAGTGCCATTGTCTGACTGGGAATTCAAAGAGTATATTGGGAATACAAATACCCTCATTTCTTGCTACTGCCATATAGTGCCAGTTTCTGACTGGGAATTCAAAGAATATATTGGGGTTACGTGCACCCACAATTTTTACTACTGGTATACAGTGCCATTGTCTGACTGGGAATTCAAAGAGTATATTGGGAATACAAATACCCTCATTTCTTGCTACTGCCATATAGTGCCAGTTTCTGACTGGGAATTCAAAGAATATATTGGGGTTACGTGCACCCACAATTTTTACTACTGGTATACAGTGCCATTGTCTGACTGGGAATTCAAAGAGTATATTGGGAATACAAATACCCTCATTTCTTGCTACTGCCATATAGTGCCAGTTTCTGACTGGGAATTCAAAGAATATATTGGGGTTACGTGCACCCACAATTTTTACTACTGGTATACAGTGCCAATTTCTAACTAGGAATTCAAAATGCGCAAGGCTCCCGGAAAGGGACGTGGACGAGGCCGTGGGCGAGGTCGGGGGAATGGTTCTGGGGAGCAAGGTAGCAGTGAAGCCACAGGGCGTCCCGTGCCTACTCCTGTGGGGCAGCAAGCATTGCGCCACTCCACAGTGCCAGGGTTGCTTGCCACATTAACTAAACTGCAGGGTACAAACCTTAGTAGGCCCGAGAACCAGGAACAGGTCTTGCAATGGCTGTCAGAGAACGCTTACAGCACATTGTCCAGCAGCCAGTCAGACTCTGCCTCCTCTCCTCCTATTACCCAACAGTCTTGTCTTCCTTCCTCCCAAAATTCCGAAGCTTTACAGAACAATAACCCAAACTGTCCCTGCTCCCCAGAGCTGTTCTCCGCTCCTTTCATTGTCCCTCAACCTGCCTCTCCACGTCACGATTCCACGAACCTAACAGAGGAGCATCTGTGTCCAGATGCTCAAACACTAGAGTCTCCTCCATCTCCGTTCGATTTGGTGGTGGATGACCAGCAACCCACCCTCATCGACGATGATGTGACGCAGTTGCCGTCAGGGCATCCAGTTGACCGGCGCATTGTGCGGGAGGAGGAGATGAGACAGGAGTTGGAAGAGGAAGTGGTGGATGATGAGGACACTGACCCGACCTGGACAGGGGGGATGTCAAGCGGGGAAAGTAGTGTGGATGTTGAGGCAGGTGCAGCACCAAAAAGGGTAGCTAGAGGCAGAGGCAGAGGTCAGCAGCTTAGGCGAAGCCAGGCCACACCCGGAATCTCCCAAGATGTTCCAGTTCGTACCCAGCCCCGAAAAACTCCCACCTCGAGGGCACGTTTCTCGAAGGTGTGGAGTTTTTTCAAGGAATGCGCCGAGGACAGATATAGTGTTGTCTGCACAATTTGCCTCTCGAAATTGATTAGGGGCTCTGAGAAGAGCAACCTGTCCACCACTTCAATGCGCCGTCATTTGGAATCCAAGCACTGGAATCAGTGGCAGGCAGCAACGGCAGGACAAAGGCCGCCTGCCGTTCACGCCACTGCCACTGCCTCTGCCTCTGCCACTGCCACTGCTGACTGTGCTGGCGATGCACTCCAGAGGACGAGCCAGGACACCACTTCATCTGCCTCCGCCACTTTGTTGACTTCTACCTCATCCTCCCCTGGTCCTGTCTTATCTCCTTCTCCTGCACCATCAAAGGCACCATCAGGCGTTTCTTTACAACAACCCACCATCTCTCAGACATTGGAGCGGCGGCAGAAATACACTGCTAACCACCCACACGCGCAAGCCTTGAACGCCAACATCGCTAAACTGCTGGCCCAGGAGATGTTGGCGTTCCGGCTTGTTGAAACTCCCGCCTTCCTGGACCTGATGGCAACTGCGGCACCTCGCTATGCCGTCCCTAGCCGTCACTACTTCTCCCGGTGTGCCGTCCCCGCCTTGCACCAGCACGTGTCACTCAACATCAGGCGGGCCCTTAGTTCCGCGCTTTGCACAAAGGTCCACTTGACCACCGACGCGTGGACAAGTGCATGCGGACAGGGACGCTACATTTCACTGACGGCACACTGGGTGAATGTAGTTGAGGCTGGGACTGCTTCCCAAACTGGCCCGGTGTACCTCGTCTCCCCGCCTAACATTCCTGGCAGGGACACGAGAAGAACACCCCCCTCCTCCTCCTCCTCTACCGCCTCCTCCTCCGCCACCGCCTCCTCCTCCGCCACCGCCTCCTCCTCCGCTGTTAGATTGACCCCAGCTACGAGTTGGAAACGTTGCAGCACTGGCGTTGGTAGACGTCAGCAGGCTGTGCTGAAGCTGATCAGCTTGGGGGACAGACAGCACACTGCCTCCGAGGTGAGGGATGCCCTCCTCGATGAGACGGCAATATGGTTTGAGCCGCTGCACCTGGGCCCAGGCATGGTCGTTTGTGATAACGGCCGGAACCTGGTAGCAGCTCTGGAGCTTGCCGGACTCCAACATGTTCCATGCCTGGCCCACGTCTTCAACCTAGTGGTGCAACGTTTCCTAAAGAGCTACCCCAATGTTCCAGAGCTACTGGTGAAAGTGCGGCGCATGTGCGCCCACTTTCGCAAGTCGACAGTAGCCGCTGCTAGCTTAAAATCTCTCCAGCAACGCCTGCATGTGCCACAACACCGGCTTTTGTGCGACGTCCCCACACGCTGGAACTCAACGTTTCAGATGTTGAATAGAGTGGTTGAGCAGCAGAGACCTTTGATGGAATACCAGCTACAAAACCCTAGGGTGCCACAAAGTCAGCTGCCTCAGTTTCACATCCATGAGTGGCCATGGATGAGAGACCTTTGTGACATCCTACGGGTCTTTGAGGAGTCCACAAGGAGGGTGAGCTCTGAGGATGCGATGGTGAGCCTTACAATCCCGCTCTTGTGTGTTCTGAGAGAATCCCTGATTGACATCAGGGATAACTCAGATCACACAGAGGAGTTAGGGATAGCATCCGATCCGTCACAGCTGGAGAGTAGGTCCACACATCTGTCCGCTTCACTGCGTTTAATGGAGGAGGAGGAGGAGGAGGAGGAGGAAGAAGAGTTGTCCGATGATGTGATGGTGATACAGGAGGCTTCCGGGCAACTTCGAATCGTCCCATTGTTGCAGCGCGGATGGGTAGACATGGAGGATGAGGAGGAAATGGAGATTGAACTTTCCGGTGGGGCCAGAGGAGTCATGCCAACTAACACTGTGGCAGACATGGCTGAGTTCATGTTGGGGTGCTTTACAACCGACAAGCGTATTGTCAAAATCATGGAGGACAACCAGTACTGGATCTTTGCTATCCTTGACCCCCGGTATAAAAACAACATCTCGTCTTTTATTCCGGTAGAGGGGAGGGCCAATCGCATCAATGCTTGCCACAGGCAATTGGTGCAGAATATGATGGAGATGTTTCCAGCATGTGACGTTGGCGGCAGGGAGGGCAGTTCCTCCAGTAGGCAACCAAGTTCTCACCGGTCCACACAAACGAGGGGCACACTGTCTAAGGTCTGGGACACCTTGATGGCACCCCCTCGCCAAAGTGCCGCCACGGAGGGTCCTAGTGTCACCAGGCGTGAGAAGTATAGGCGCATGTTGCGGGAATACCTTTCCGACCACAGCCCTGTCCTCTCCGACCCCTCTGCGCCCTACACGTATTGGGTGTCGAAGTTGGACCTGTGGCTTGAACTTGCCCTATATGCCTTGGAGGTGCTGTCCTGTCCTGCCGCCAGCGTCCTATCTGAGAGGGTGTTCAGTGCAGCCGGTGGCATCATCACTGACAAGCGCACCCGTCTGTCAGCTGAGAGTGCCGACCGGCTCACTTTGATAAAAATGAACCACCACTGGATAGAGCCTTCATTTTTGTGCCCACCTGTGTAAAGCACCCCAACATGAAACTCCATGTCTGTACTCAACCTCTCCAATTCCTCCGCATCCTCATACTCATCCACCATAAGCGTTGCACAATTCTGCTAATACTAGGCTCCCTCCAACATGATTTCCCCCAACTCTGCTGGTTAGAGGCTCCCTCCACCCTGATTTCCACCAACTCTGCTGGTTAGAGGCTCCCTCCACCCTGCTTTCCCACAACTCTGCTGGTTAGAGGCTCCTTCCACCATGAATTTGCCCAAACTGGGCTGTTTAGAGGCTCCCTCCACCATGAATTGGTCCAAACTGGGTTTTTTAGAGGCTCCCTCCACCATGAATTGGTCCAAACTGGGCTGGTTAGAGGCTCCCTCCACCATGAATTGGTCCAAACTGGGCTGGTTAGAGGCTCCCTCCACCATGAATTTGCCCAAACTGGGCTGGTTAGAGGCTCCCTCCACAATTAATTGGTCCAAACTGGGCTAATTAGAGGCTCCCTCCACCATGAATTGGTCCAAACTGGGTTTTTTAGAGGCTCCCTCCACCATGAATTTGCCCAAACTGGGCTGTTTAGAGGCTCCCTCCACCATGAATTGGTCCAAACTGGGCTGGTTAGAGGCTCCCTCCACCATGAATTTCCCAAAACTTGGCTGTTTAGAGGCTCCCTCCACCATTAATTGGTCCAAACTGGGCTGGTTAGAGGCTCCCTCCACCATGAATTTGCCCAAACTGGGGTGGTTAGAGGCTCCCTCCACCATTAATTGGTCCAAACTGGGCTGGTTAGAGGCTCCCTCCACAATTAATTGGTCCAAACTGGGCTAATTAGAGGCTCCCTCCACCATGAATTGGTCCAAACTGGGTTTTTTAGAGGCTCCCTCCACCATGAATTTGCCCAAACTGGGCTGTTTAGAGGCTCCCTCCACCATGAATTGGTCCAAACTGGGCTGGTTAGAGGCTCCCTCCACCATGAATTGGTCCAAACTGGGCTGGTTAGAGGCTCCCTCCACCATGAATTTCCCAAAACTTGGCTGTTTAGAGGCTCCCTCCACCATTAATTGGTCCAAACTGGGCTGGTTAGAGGCTCCCTCCACCATGAATTTGCCCAAACTGGGCTGTTTAGAGGCTCCCTCCACCATGAATTTGCCCAAACTGGGCTGGTTAGAGGCTCCCTCCACCATGAATTGGTCCAAACTGGGCTGGTTAGAGGCTCCCTCCACCATGAATTTGCCCAAACTGGGCTGTTTAGAGGCTCCCTCCACCATGAATTTGCCCAAACTGGGCTGGTTAGAGGCTCCCTCCACCATGAATTGGTCCAAACGGGTTTTTAGAGGCTCCCTTCACCATGAATTGGTCCAAACTTGGCTGTTTAGAGGCTCCCTCCACCATGAATTTGCCCAAACTGGGCTGTTTAGAGGCTCCCTCCACCATGAATTGGTCCAAACTGGGCTGGTTAGAGGCTCCCTCCACCATGAATTTCCCAAAACTTGGCTGTTTAGAGGCTCCCTCCACCATTAATTGGTCCAAACTGGGCTGGTTAGAGGCTCCCTCCACCATGAATTTGCCCAAACTGGGCTGTTTAGAGGCTCCCTCCACCATGAATTTGCCCAAACTGGGCTGGTTAGAGGCTCCCTCCACCATGAATTGGTCCAAACTGGGCTGGTTAGAGGCTCCCTCCACAATTAATTGGTCCAAACTGGGCTAATTAGAGGCTCCCTCCACCATGAATTGGTCCAAACTGGGTTTTTTAGAGGCTCCCTCCACCATGAATTTGCCCAAACTGGGCTGTTTAGAGGCTCCCTCCACCATGAATTGGTCCAAACTGGGCTGGTTAGAGGCTCCCTCCACCATGAATTTCCCAAAACTTGGCTGTTTAGAGGCTCCCTCCACCATTAATTGGTCCAAACTGGGCTGGTTAGAGGCTCCCTCCACCATGAATTTGCCCAAACTGGGGTGGTTAGAGGCTCCCTCCACCATTAATTGGTCCAAACTGGGCTGGTTAGAGGCTCCCTCCACAATTAATTGGTCCAAACTGGGCTAATTAGAGGCTCCCTCCACCATGAATTGGTCCAAACTGGGTTTTTTAGAGGCTCCCTCCACCATGAATTTGCCCAAACTGGGCTGTTTAGAGGCTCCCTCCACCATGAATTGGTCCAAACTGGGCTGGTTAGAGGCTCCCTCCACCATGAATTGGTCCAAACTGGGCTGGTTAGAGGCTCCCTCCACCATGAATTTCCCAAAACTTGGCTGTTTAGAGGCTCCCTCCACCATTAATTGGTCCAAACTGGGCTGGTTAGAGGCTCCCTCCACCATGAATTTGCCCAAACTGGGCTGTTTAGAGGCTCCCTCCACCATGAATTTGCCCAAACTGGGCTGGTTAGAGGCTCCCTCCACCATGAATTGGTCCAAACTGGGCTGGTTAGAGGCTCCCTCCACCATGAATTTGCCCAAACTGGGCTGTTTAGAGGCTCCCTCCACCATGAATTTGCCCAAACTGGGCTGGTTAGAGGCTCCCTCCACCATGAATTGGTCCAAACGGGTTTTTAGAGGCTCCCTTCACCATGAATTGGTCCAAACTTGGCTGTTTAGAGGCTCCCTCCACCATGAATTTGCCCAAACTGGGCTGTTTAGAGGCTCCCTCCATAATGAATTGGTCCAAACTGGGCTGGTTAGAGGCTCCCTCCACCATGAATTTCCCAAAACTTGGCTGTTTAGAGGCTCCCTCCACCATTAATTGGTCCAAACTGGGCTGGTTAGAGGCTCCCTCCACCATGAATTTGCCCAAACTGGGCTGTTTAGAGGCTCCCTCCACCATGAATTTGCCCAAACTGGGCTGGTTAGAGGCTCCCTCCACCATGAATTGGTCCAAACTGGGCTGGTTAGAGGCTCCCTCCACCATGAATTTGCCCAAACTGGGCTGTTTAGAGGCTCCCTCCACCATGAATTTGCCCAAACTGGGCTGGTTAGAGGCTCCCTCCACCATTAATTGGTCCAAACTGGGCTGGTTAGAGGCTCCCTCCACCATGAATTTGCCCAAACTGGGCTGTTTAGAGGCTCCCTCCACCATGAATTTGCCCAATCTGGGCTGGTTAGAGGCTCCCTCCACCATGAATTGGTCCAAACTGGGCTGGTTAGAGGCTCCCTCCACCATGAATTTGCCCAAACTGGGCTGTTTAGAGGCTCCCTCCACCATGAATTTGCCCAAACTGGGCTGGTTAGAGGCTCCCTCCACCATGAATTGGTCCAAACGGGTTTTTAGAGGCTCCCTTCACCATGAATTGGTCCAAACTTGGCTGGTTAGAGGCTCCCTCCACCATGAATTTGCCCAAACTGGGCTGTTTAGAGGCTCCCTCCACCATGAATTGGTCCAAACTGGGCTGGTTAGAGGCTCCCTCCACCATGAATTTCCCAAAACTTGGCTGTTTAGAGGCTCCCTCCACCATTAATTGGTCCAAACTGGGCTGGTTAGAGGCTCCCTCCACCATGAATTTGCCCAAACTGGGGTGGTTAGAGGCTCCCTCCACCATTAATTGGTCCAAACTGGGCTGGTTAGAGGCTCCCTCCACAATTAATTGGTCCAAACTGGGCTAATTAGAGGCTCCCTCCACCATGAATTGGTCCAAACTGGGTTTTTTAGAGGCTCCCTCCACCATGAATTTGCCCAAACTGGGCTGTTTAGAGGCTCCCTCCACCATGAATTGGTCCAAACTGGGCTGGTTAGAGGCTCCCTCCACCATGAATTGGTCCAAACTGGGCTGGTTAGAGGCTCCCTCCACCATGAATTTCCCAAAACTTGGCTGTTTAGAGGCTCCCTCCACCATTAATTGGTCCAAACTGGGCTGGTTAGAGGCTCCCTCCACCATGAATTTGCCCAAACTGGGCTGTTTAGAGGCTCCCTCCACCATGAATTTGCCCAAACTGGGCTGGTTAGAGGCTCCCTCCACCATTAATTGGTCCAAACTGGGCTGGTTAGAGGCTCCCTCCACCATGAATTTGCCCAAACTGGGCTGTTTAGAGGCTCCCTCCACCATGAATTTGCCCAAACTGGGCTGGTTAGAGGCTCCCTCCACCATGAATTGGTCCAAACGGGTTTTTAGAGGCTCCCTTCACCATGAATTGGTCCAAACTTGGCTGTTTAGAGGCTCCCTCCACCATGAATTTGCCCAAACTGGGCTGTTTAGAGGCTCCCTCCATAATGAATTGGTCCAAACTGGGCTGGTTAGAGGCTCCCTCCACCATGAATTTCCCAAAACTTGGCTGTTTAGAGGCTCCCTCCACCATTAATTGGTCCAAACTGGGGTGGTTAGAGGCTCCCTCCACCATGAATTTGCCCAAACTGGGCTGTTTAGAGGCTCCCTCCACCATGAATTGGTCCAAACTGGGTTTTTTAGAGGCTCCCTCCACCATGAATTGGTCCAAACTGGGCTGGTTAGAGGCTCCCTCCACCATGAATTGGTCCAAACTGGGGTGGTTAGAGGCTCCCTCCACCATTAATTGGTCCAAACTGGGCTGGTTAGAGGCTCCCTCCACCATTAATTGGTCCAAACTGGGCTGGTTAGAGGCTCCCTCCACCATGAATTTGCCCAAACTGGGCTGGTTAGAGGCTCCCTCCACCATGAATTGGTCCAAACTGGGGTTTTTAGAGGCTCCCTCCACCATGAATTGGTCCAAACTGGGGTTTTTAGAGTCTCCCTCCACCATGAATTGGTCCAAACTGGGGTTTTTAGAGGCTCCCTCCACCATGAATTTGCCCAAACTCTGCTGGTTAGAGGCTCAATCCACCCTGATTTTCAAAACAAATGTTGGTGCCAACCTCAACTTACTACAAGGGCCAAATTCACTGCTGGTGACAAGCTCTCCTCACTGCAAGTGCCAAATACACATGTTTCAAGGTGTTTTCCTACTGTCAGAGAGGTGGTATTGAGTGTGTAAAGTGTGTAGTTGTTAGGCTGTGATGTTGGGGTAATAGAGGGTCTTTGGTGTGTTAGATGCCCCCAGACATGCTTCCCCTGCTGTCCCAGTGTGATTCCAGAGGTGTTGGCATCATTTCCTGGGGTGTCATAGTGGACTTGGTGACCCTCCAGACACGGATTTGGGTTTCCCCCTTAACGAGTATCTGTTCCCCATAGACTATAATGGGGTTCGAAACCCGTTCGAACACACGAACATTGAGCGGCTGTTCGAATCGAATTTCGAACCTCGAACATTTTAGTGTTCGCTCATCTCTATTAGTGAGATATATGTCATTAGCGCCGAGTAAACGCTTTCTGTTTTTTTTCTATTTTTTTTTTCTGCTATAATTACTGTCGCTTGAGATGTGCCCACTGCCATTAAAATGAATATTTTACAACACAACAAGCCTGGCCTGCCAATACTGTAAAAACATCTGTGCTTGTAAGATGCAGAATACATAAGGAAGAGTGGCACGGTGGTGGAAATAGCCTGCGGTCTGGGGTCCGAGTCTTGTAGTAATGTGCAGGTGACACCTTAAGATCAGCCTCATAGAGATATAACATGCGGCAGGAGTTCTACACCTGCTGAAATAACTTCATTGGCCGCCCATCAGGCAGGATCTTACAGGGCATTAATGTGACACGGGACTGAGTTTTCACATAAAATACCGTATTAGTCAGATGGTCTATGTAAATGGACTATTACAGCAATTCCCATTTGAAGTTCCTGCTATAACTTTTTGTAGAATTTATAAAGTTGGAATGTATGCAGTTTTTGATGCAGAAGGTAAACATTTTTTTTTTAAATGTAGATTGTGAGCCCCACATAGAGCTCACAATGTACATTTTTCCCCATCAGTATGTCTTTTTTGGTATATGGGATGGAAATCCATGCAAACACTGTGAGAATGTATAAACTCCTTGCAGATGGTTTTTTGCCCTTGGTGGGATTTGAACACCAGGACTCCAGCGCTGCAAGGCTTCAGTGCTAACCACTGAGCCACTGTGTGGCCCCAGAAGGCAACAAATTGATGGGGAAATTAAGTATAATACAGTACAGATCAGATATATAGAAAAACCGGGAACTGGCAGAGCGCTAAAGGCAGCAAAATCCGTAATAGACTTGAAAAATAAAAATGACGATATGCAAGATTAAGATGAATTGGTTCTGTTTTATTGCTCCAAGGACATGAACAACAGCTTAAAACGGCTACGCGTTTCGACACCGGGCGGGTGTCTTCTTCAGGCCAAGCAGGAAGTGTCCAGCAACAGCCTTAGAACCAATTGGTTCTAAGGCTGTTGCTGGACACTTCCTGCTTGGCCTGAAGAAGACACCCGCCCGGTGTCGAAACGCGTAGCCGTTTTAAGCTGTTGTTCATGTCCTTGGAGCAATAAAACAGAACCAATTCATCTTAATCTTGCATATCGTCATTTTTATTTTTCAAGTCTATTACGGATTTTGCTGCCTTTAGCGCTCTGCCAGTTCCCGGTTTTTCTATATATCTTTTCAATTTTTTCACCACCCACTTTGTGGGACGGTGTCCGGGTTAGAGCTACAATTGGCTTGTTGGGCAATTGGCCCGGTGGGCTCCTGACTGGAGTCTACTATTTCCACCAGACGGGCGCCAGGTCACCCTTTTTAAACTTCTCTCAACAGTACAGATCAGTAGTATATAGTATATAGCAAGAGAGAACACATACAAGAAATTCCAGTCAACCGACCGCAGGCATCTTCCAAGCATAAACAATAGACACCAAAAAAATTCCTTGAAGAAGGAATCCACAATTTCATGCAAGTTTCTCCTACATGCTTTGTCTGCCTCTCGTTGTCCACACTTCCCTTAGCTTACCTTCCCTTCCCTTACCTGGATCTAATTCTGGCTTCTACATCAAAAACAACACCAATAATGATGTCTATGGTACAAATCTATTTCTTATTTTTAGGATTTTTTATTTCTTTTATTTTACCATTGACATCAACTGGAAAAAAATGTAAAAACAAAATCTTCAATACGGAACACAAAACTAGATTCAATGTGAGTCCTGTCTATGACTAGATGGGCACTATAGCATGCTTAAAATGGATGGTCTTGTGCCCTGGCAAGTCTGTAGGAGTCATTCATGTCTCCTGTTCTTTCAATATTGAGGGTAAGTTCAGACGGGGTTTTTTGGACCAGAACCTGAAGCGGAGGCCGTCTTTTTGGTCAGGATTTTGATACGGCCTCAAAATCCTGACCAAAAAACTCAATGTGAACTTACCCTTACATTATAAAACAGGGCTATGGAGTCAGAGTTGGGGTTAGTTTTAAGTGGAATTGGAGATATGGCTTCAAAATAAAATTATTAAATTCGATTATATAATACAATTATGGATATTTTTTAATTAGATATATAGAGTGTTACTTACCGTTTTTCCCCGAAAATAAGATAGTGTCTTATATTAAATTGTCGCCCTAAATATAGGACCTGTCTTATTTTCGGGGGGAGTCTTATTACAACCGGCAGTCATGCCGGCACTTCCTTAGTGGAGCGTCAGCATGACTGCTGGTTGTAGGTAGTGTAGGGGAGGGGGGAAGGTATCATACTTACCTTCACCCTTCTTCCTAGCAGCGCTGGTGCTGCTGTTCGTCCTGGAAGTGGTGGGTGGGGCTTAGCGATGCTTTGGGGGGGGGCTTAGCGGGGCTTTCGTGGGTGGGGCTTCACTGACACAGTAGCTGTGCTCTGTGCTCCGTGTGCACAGGAAAGCCGGCTGCTGCCTCTTCTGTATGGCAGCTGCTGCCTCTGGGATGAGCTGGGAGAGCTCATTCTAGAGCAGCATGGACAGCAAAGGCAGCAGCCGGCTTTGCTGTGCACATGGAGCACAGAGCACGGCTGCTGTGTCAGTGAAGTGGGGATCGCCAAGCCCCAGCCATGAAAGCTCTGATAAGCCCCACCCCCGAATCCCGCTAAGCCCCGCCCACCACTGCCAGGCATGCGTTATTTTCAGGGGTGCCTTATATTAGGCAATTCAGCAGAAACCCCTCGCATGCCTTACTTTCGGGGGTGTCTTACTTTCGGGGAAACACGTTTGTTTTAACATTACAAGGCTCAATCATGTGTGACATGAGACAACCACCTCCAAAATCTATCATTACATCTACTTTACTTTACATTTACTTACATAACTAGCTTTTTTGTGAATTAGAGGATCTTTACTAGAGATGAGCGAACAGTGTTCTATCGAACACATGTTCGATCGGATATCAGGGTGTTCGCCATGTTCGAATCGAATCGAACACCACGTGGTAAAGTGCGCCAAAATTCGATTCCCCTCCCACCTTCCCTGGCGCCTTTTTTGCACCAATAACAGCGCAGGGGAGGTGGGACAGGAACTACGACACTGGGGGCATTGAAAAAAATTGGAAAAAGTCATTGGCTGCCGAAATCAGGTGACCTCCATTTTAGACGAATAGTGGATTTCAAATCCGGGTCATATGAGAATGTGAACTTTGTGACTATGAGACAGGGATAGCTGTACAGGCAGGGATAGCTAGGGATAACCTTTATTTAGGGGGGAATGTTATTAAAAATAACTTTTTGGGGCTCTATCGGGTGTGTAATTGTGATTTTTGTGAGATAAACTTTTTCCCATAGGGATGCATTGGCCAGCGCTGATTGGCCGAATTCCGTACTCTGGCCAATCAGTGCTGGCCAATGCATTCTATTAGCTTGATGAAGCAGAGTGTGCACAAGGGTTCAAGCGCACCCTCGGCTCTGATGTAGCAGAGCCGAGGCTGCACAAGGGTTCAAGCGCACCCTCGGCTCTGATGTAGGAGAGCCGAGGGTGCACTTGAACCCTTGTGCACCCTCAGCTCTGCTACATCAGAGCCGAGGGTGCGCTTGAACCCTTGTGCACACTCTGCTTCATCAAGCTAATAGAATGCATTGGCCAGCGCTGATTGGCCAATGTATTCTATTAGCCTGATGAAGTAGAGCTGAATGTGTGTGCTAAGCACACACATTCAGCTCTACTTCATCGGGCTAATAGAATGCATTGGCCAGCGCTGATTGGCCAGAGTACGGAACTCGACCAATCAGCGCTGGCTCTGCTGGAGGAGGCGGAGTCTAAGATCGCTCCACACCAGTCTCCATTCAGGTCCGACCTTAGACTCCGCCTCCTCCGGCAGAGCCAGCGCTGATTGGCCGAAGGCTGGCCAATGCATTCCTATGCGAATGCAGAGACTTAGCAGTGCTGAGTCAGTTTTGCTCAACTACACATCTGATGCACACTCGGCACTGCTACATCAGATGTAGCAATCTGATGTAGCAGAGCCGAGGGTGCACTAGAACCCCTGTGCAAACTCAGTTCACGCTAATAGAATGCATTGGCCAGCGCTGATTGGCCAATGCATTCTATTAGCCCGATGAAGTAGAGCTGAATGTGTGTGCTAAGCACACACATTCAGCACTGCTTCATCACGCCAATACAATGCATTAGCCAGTGCTGATTGGCCAGAGTACGGAATTCGGCCAATCAGCGCTGACTCTGCTGGAGGAGGCGGAGTCTAAGGTCGGACCTGAATGGAGACTGGTGTGGAGCGATCTTAGACTCCGCCTCCTCCAGCAGAGCCAGCGCTGATTGGTCGAGTTCCGTACTCTGGCCAATCAGCGCTGGCCAATGCATTCTATTAGCCCGATGAAGTAGAGCTGAATGTGTGTGCTTAGCACACACATTCAGCTCTACTTCATCAGGCTAATAGAATACATTGGCCAATCAGCGCTGGCCAATGCATTCTATTAGCTTGATGAAGCAGAGTGTGCACAAGGGTTCAAGCGCACCCTCGGCTCTGATGTAGCAGAGCCGAGGCTGCACAAGGGTTCAAGTGCACCCTCGGCTCTCCTACATCAGAGCCGAGGGTGCGCTTGAACCCTTGTGCAGCCTCGGCTCTGCTACATCAGAGCCGAGGGTGCGCTTGAACCCTTGTGCACACTCTGCTTCATCAAGCTAATAGAATGCATTGGCCAGCACTGATTGGCCAGAGTACGGAATTCGGCCAATCAGCGCTGGCCAATGCATTCTATTAGCCCGATGAAGTAGAGCTGAATGTGTGTGCTAAGCACACACATTCAGCACTGCTTCCTCACGCCAATACAATGCATTAGCCAGTGCTGATTGGCCAGAGTACGGAATTCGGCCAATCAGCGCTGGCTCTGCTGGAGGAGGCGGAGTCTAAGATCGCTCCACACCAGTCTCCATTCAGGTCCGACCTTAGACTCCGCCTCCTCCAGCAGAGCCAGCGCTGATTGGCCGAATTCCGTACTCTGGCCAATCAGCACTGGCTAATGCATTGTATTGGCTTGATGAAGCAGTGCTGAATGTGTGTGCTTAGCACACACATTCAGCTCTACTTCATCGGGCTAATAGAATGCATTGGCCAATCAGCGCTGGCCAATGCATTCTATTAGCGTGAACTGAGTTTGCACAGGGGTTCTAGTGCACCCTCGGCTCTGCTACATCAGATTGCTACATCTGATGTAGCAGTGCCGAGTGTGCATCAGATGTGTAGTTGAGCAAAACTGACTCAGCACTGCTAAGTCTGCATTCGCATAGGAATGCATTGGCCAGCCTTCGGCCAATCAGCGCTGGCTCTGCCGGAGGAGGCGGAGTCTAAGGTCGGACCTGAATGGAGACTGGTGTGGAGCTATCTTAGACTCCGCCTCCTCCAGCAGAGCCAGCGCTGATTGGTCGAGTTCCGTACTCTGGCCAATCAGCACTGGCCAATGCATTTCTATGGGGAAAAGTTAGCTTGCGAAAATCGCAAACTGACAGGGATTTCCATGAAATAAAGTGACTTTTATGCCCCCAGACATGCTTCCCCTGCTGTCCCAGTGTCATTCCAGGGTGTTGGTATCATTTCCTGGGGTGTCATAGTGGACTTGGTGACCCTCCAGACACGAATTTGGGTTTCCCCCTTAACGAGTTTATGTTCCCCATAGACTATAATGGGGTTCGAAACCCATTCGAACACTCGAACAGTGAGCGGCTGTTCGAATCGAATTTCGAACCTCGAACATTTTAGTGTTCGCTCATCTCTAATCTTTACTGCTTCTGTCTGATCATGGCTGTCAGCCATTTATAGCAGCAAGACCAAGAGTCAGAGTTGGGCTGTGAAAAATAGAGGAATCAGAGTTAGTGCAAGTCTATTGCAAAACCTGAAGCAATAATTGACATAATGTAAGTTTACAACACACAGTTCCGGTCTCTTTTATCTGTGTTAGTCATAGGATATGGATGAAACTTGTTTAACTCTCATCCACAGTTATGCCGTTATAGATTTCAACCAGAAGCATAACTTGGAAAAGCAAAATTAAAATGTAACATTTAAATATGCATTAATAAGTATGTTTGGGGCACCAATTAGCTGTATAAGGCAAACTCAGCCGAAGTTATGTCAATGTGATGGTCACAACTGCAATGCATGCCGCTTCGGTTTTTCCTGGAGCGCTTTTTTGCTGTGGGTGTCTCCGTGAGGATTTAGCCTAACACACAGTCTCAGTGTAGTGTAACTTTTGTTACAGCCATACGTTGCGCAGTACCATTACTACTTCCCACATATTCTAAATCTATATCCCCCTTCCATAGTCATGATCATCCTGACTCATCACATACCTGATTAGAGATGAGTGAGTAGTACTCGATCGAGTAGGTATTCGATCGAATACTACGGTATTCAAAATACTCGTACTCGATCGAGTACCACTCGCTATTCGAATGGAAAAGTTTGATGCAGAACCAGCATTGATTGGCCGAATGCTATACAGTCGGCCAATCAACGCTGGTTCTTCTCCTACCTTTAGAAGTCTTCTCCGTGCAGCTTCCCCACGGCGTCTTCCGGCTCTGAATTCACTCTGCCAGGCACGCTTGTACTGCGGACATGCGCAGTCGGCTCTGCTCAGACCCGATGCCTGGCAGAGTGAATTCAGAGCCGGAAGATGCCGCGGGGACGCTGCACAGAGAAGACTGCACGGAGGATCCAGCCCGACCCTCACTCGTGGACTTGGTAAGTATAATTTGATCGAATGTTGCCTACCCCTGAAACGAGCATTTTCCCCCATAGACTATAATAGGGTTCGATATTCGATTCGAGTAGTCGAATATTAAGAGGCTACTCGAAAACCAGGGGTGAACCTACCCCTTTCGCCGCCCGAGGCGAACTACAGAAAGCCCCCCCCCCCGGGCGGAGGAGGCGTGGTGAAGCGAAGGGGCGTGGAAAAGTGAATGGGCGGGGCTTAGCGCCATTCGCATGCAGAGAGCAGGCAGGGAGAGGACCTGCTCTCTGCCTGAGCGTGAGGGGAGGCTGCTGGAGCAGCGCTGTTCCAGTGGCCTCCCCAAACCACCGCTCGGTGCTAAGCCACTTCAGGACAGCTTGTCCTGGACTGGCTTAGATAAGAAAAATGCCGCCCTCCCTGGGGCCCTGGAATAGCGCCACCTGAAGCGGTCGCTTCAGGTCGCCTCATGGGAGGTGTGGCGCTGCTCGAAACAAATATCGAACCTCGAACATTTTACTGTTCACTCATCTCTATACCTGATATTCCTCTTTTGAGCTCAGACTCTAAGCCCTCGTTGACATCTGCATTGGTAATCCGTTCGGGGAGACCCCCTGAATGAACTACTGAACGCATTTGCAAGGGATGTGCAGTGAAAGCACACGGACCCCATAGACTATAATGGGGTCCCTGTGCTTGCCACGAGATCTCCGCAAGTAACATGACAGAAGAGTAGTTCACGTTCTACTTTCCTGTCCGCATGATTCGTGCAGGCAGCGCACGGCAAGCACACGGACCCCATTATAGTCTATGAGGTCCGTGTGCTTTCACTGCACCCCGCTTGCAAATGCGTTCGGTAGTCCGTTCGGGGGGTCTCCATGCAGACTCCCCGAATGGATTACCAAACGCAGATATGAACCAAAGGTAACACATTAAGGGATCCCAAAAACCAACACAAAAGAAAGCAAAACACTTCTATTACTTTCCAGATTTGTTCTCTGTTGCTGGTTCTCGAGCCTGAAGATGGAAATATATCGGGAGGCGTTGCGTTTGTTTTAACATTACAAGGCTCAATCATGTGTGACATGAGACAACCACCTCCAAAATCTATCATTACACCATACAATGTATTTGCAAATCCGCATGTACCATAGCGCGGCACAACTGCGCCCTATCTCATTGTGATCCTAAGAGGGTGAGGAGGAGGCGACCTGTTTTCCATGTAAATGAACTGTTTGCTGAAATCGGGTTTTCATGAATGTAAAATGCTTTGCCAACACCAGCAGCTGTTTCTCACAATGTCTGAATATGTGCAGAGGAAATCAAATGACAGGTCTGCCTGACAAGTTGATAAATGGTATTACAACATATACAATGACTGCACAAATCATATGGATCTTGTCAAAATCCTTTGCTTTATGGAAAACAAGAATACATGAGTAAACCTTTCAGATTCGTCTCTTTTCCACGCGCGCGCTATAAATATATTAACAAAAGAATATTTTCGCACCTGCCTTGTTGGGTTGAAATCAAACTGGGAAAAAAATCTTAACCTGTAGAAGTCTTATGTTCTGCGTCCTGGAAATCACATATCAAAGAGACTGCATTAACATCTCGGGTCTTATTAATGAGCGATGGCATAAAATAATGATCTATTTTATTACATCCGCTAATCGTGTTATCTCGCCAGCTTTCATCTTCCATCCAGGCTCTTTGTAATGTTGACAGATGATAAATATTACATATCTTTAGTTACATAAACCTATGTTGATCCGCTCCCGCAAGACGTGACGTGGCCGTTTTATAGAAGGCACCTTGCTGGTCTATGGCATCAATGGGATTCCTGGCGACTGTGACCCCGTCCTTTGACGTGGGTCTGAAATTCAATAACCTCATGCCCGCTAGGTATGAAAAATACATACCCTGCCGATGGCATTTCTTAATTTTTAATAGCCCTGAAGATGGACTATTGAAGGACATATGGGCTTCCGGGTGGGGGGTGTTAGTTTTCATATTGGAGCTCTGTTTATCAAAGTGTCGCAAATTCATTTGATCGATCCTACTGAAGGGGGCAGCAGGGGGAGCGTTGCCCCCCATGGGACTGTCAGGCTCTGCGCTGGCTGCTAGCACCCACTTGTAAAATAAATTATGCATGATGAATTTGTAGTGAGCTGTATTCCCAGCACGCCGGCTTCCTAATTATGAGCACCGCGCGGCAAATATATCCTCATTATGTTCCGGAAATTTGTATTGTGTTAGTACAAGGACACAGTGTGGCTTTAACCCTGGAGCTGCCATAGACAAACATGACATATTACAGAATTTTATAGAATGTGTCAGGAGTTGTAAATGTGCAAAGTTTCCTTGGGGCGTCCATAATTTTGGAATTAATAACTGGGACATTCATGTGATTTGACATTTACTCAAGCCATAAGGATCTGCTCTGTCTTACTATTTAAAACCAAAATGATGGTACAGTCGTAATAGAGTAGTAACCTATTCTCATTTACCGACCAAAGTTTATTCTTAGATACAGGAAAGAGGAAAATTTGGGTTGGATTTAATGGAACTAATGCTCGAGGGAAAGATTTAGTATGAAGTTTGTTGGCCGGGGTTTTACAGATGGAGCAAAGTTAACCTTGACTTTCTGCAGCCTGATAACTTACTGCAACATGTTATCTTATCGACAAACGCCAGTGAAAAACTCAATGCCATAGCATTGCTAAGGGTGCATTCACACGATGTAACGCGGCACTGATTCTTGCACGATAACTCGCGTAAGAATCAGCGCTGCAAAACAGAATCCCATTGACTTCAATGGGTTCTGTTTAGCACACGTAACACATTATAGTTAATGGGTTAAAAAGCCTCCTCCCATTGATTTTAATGTTTTATGCGCACTAAACGGAACCCATTGAAGTCAATAAGAGTCTGTTTTACAGCGCTGAGTTATTGTGCAAGAATCAGTGCCGCTTTACATTGTGTGAATGCACCCTAAGATGTTAAAGAAATTGTCCGGAGACTTATATTTATGGCTATAGGATAGGTAGAGGACCAAGAGCAGAATGACTCCTCCAGTCAGTGGACTTAACAGCTGCTTAAAACAGTTTTCAAAACAGTCATCACACGGCCATTTTTTACTGTCATATGAATATGACCTTATGCTGTAATTTTATATAAAGTAAACAAAGACAAGCAAACTGGTTTGTATTGACCCTAATTTTCCAAACTTTGTTGGTTCTTGACCTCCAAACTGGTTGTATCTAGTACATAGATTGTAAACCATTGTGCGCAGAGCCCTCAATGCCAGTGTAACATTTGGTCACTGTTAGTATTGCACTTGTTTTGTATACTTTGTGTACTGTATGTAAACCCTCAAATGTACAGCACCATGGAATTGATATTATAATGTACAGCTCCATGAAAATAATATCATAATGTACAGCACCTTGGAATTAATATACTAATATCCAGCACCATGGAACTAATATAATGTACAGCACCTTGGAATGAATATAATAATGCACAGTATCATGGAATGAATATAATGTACAGCACTATGGAATTAATATAATAATATCAAGCACCATGGAATTAATACAATAATGTACAGCACCATGGAATTGATATAATAATGTACAGCACCATGGAATTAATATAATAATGTACAGCATTATGGAATTAATATAATAATGTACAGCACCATGGAATGAATATAATAATGTACAGCACCATGGAATGAATATAATGTACAGCACTATGGAATTAATATAATAATATACAGCACCATGGAATTAATATAATACTGTACAGCACCATGGGATTAATATAATAATGTACAGCACCATGGAATTATATAATAATATACAGCACCATGGAATGAATACAATAATGTACAGCACCATGGAATTAATATAATAATATACAGCACCATGGAATTAATATAATAATATACAGCACCATGGAATTAATATAATAATATACAGCACCATGGAATGAATACAATAATGTACAGCACCATGGAATTAATATAATAATATACAGCACCATGGAATTAATATAATAATGTACAGCACCATGGAATTAATATAATAATATACAGCACCATGGAATTAATATAATAATGTACAGTACCATGGAATTAATATAATGTACAGCAATATGGAATTAATATAATACTGTACAGCACTATGGGATTAATATAATAATATACAGCACCATGGAATTATATGATAATATACAGCACCATGGAATTAATACAATAATGTACAGCACCATGGAATTATACAATAATGTACAGCACCATAGAATTAATATAATAATGTACAACACCATGGAATTAATATAATAATGTACAGCACCATGGAATTAATATAATAATGTACAGCACCATGGAATTAATATAATAATGTGCAGCACCATGGAATTAATATAAAGTACAGCACCATGGAATTAATGTAATAATGTACAGCACCATGGAATTAATATAATAATGTACAGCACCATGGAATTAATATAATAATGTACAACACCATGGAATTAATATAATAATGTACAGCACCATGGAATTAATATAATAATGTACAGCACCATGGAATTAATATAATAATGTGCAGCACCATGGAATTAATATAAAGTACAGCACCATGGAATTAATGTAATAATGTACAGCACCATAGAATTAATATAATAATGTACAACACCATGGAATTAATATAATAATGTACAGCACCATGGAATTAATATAATAATGTACAGCACCATGGAATTAATATAATAATGTGCAGCACCATGGAATTAATATAAAGTACAGCACCATGGAATTAATGTAATAATGTACAGCACCATGGAATTAATATAATGTACAGCACCATAGAATTAATATAATAATGCACAACACCATGGAATTAATATAATAATGTACAGCACCATGGAATTAATATAATAATGTACAGCACCATGGAATTAATATAATAATGTGTAGCACCATGGAATTATATAATAATATACAGAACCATGGAATTAATACAATAATGTACAGCACCATGGAATTATACAATAATGTACAGCACCATAGAATTAATATAATAATGTACAACACCATGGAATTAATATAATAATGTACAGCACCATGGAATTAATATAATAATGTACAGCACCATGGAATTAATATAATAATGTGCAGCACCATGGAATTAATATAAAGTACAGCACCATGGAATTAATATAATAATGTACAGCAGCATGGAATTAATATAATAATGTACAGCACCATGGAATTAATGTAATAATGTACAGCACCATGGAATTAATATAATGTACAGCACCATGGAATTAATATAATAATGTGTAGCACCATGGAATTAATATAATGTATAGCACCATGGAATTAATATAATGTACAGCACCATGGAATTAATATAATAATGTACAGCACCATGGAATTAATGGTGCTCTATAAATATGTAACAATAATAATGATAAGAAGTATAATAGGTGGAGGCCCAGGGGAGGTTTAAAAAAATAACTAACTTATAGTCATCTCTTCTGGGACTCCTTGCAGCATCTAGTGCTCTTTCTGATTTCCCTTCTGACCTCTTCCTATCATAGGCCTCAGCAGTGACCCCAGTGTATATGATGTCACCCAGGAGGCCAGAAGAGGCTAAAGGAGGTCCCAGAAAGAGCACAGGATGCCGCAAACAGGCCCAGAAGAGGTGACGGAAGGTGAATATAACTGCTATTTTTTTACACCTCCCCTGAGCATATGAGGTACATCAATGTCATGAAACAAATCTTTAGGTTCGAACCTATAACCAAACAAATCTTCAGAAATTCGCCCATCTCTAGACATAAATGACTAGCCATCTATGATTGTGACAGATCACTTGACTTCACAACTCTAGTGAAGGAAACCCATTTGTCATGCACAAGTACTTAGCACAGACTCCACCAACTACCTTCACTTGTTAATATAATGTTACTTATTTGCATTTCTGAACAATTTAGCAGGATTGTAGTAATTGGAAGCTTATGAAAGGAATGAGAATTACACCAGTATGAAATCTAACTACTCAGAGTGAAGCAATGTACTGTAGGGCTTTTGCAGTGCGCGAGCAAGACCAATTTAGCAAAACCTTGATTGATTTTCTTATCTCAAAAGAGAGACATCTATATTGATCGTGGGGAGAAAAATAAGAGATCTCCAGAGGTAAAGTTATTAGAATAAATTACAATATTTAAATGAGCTCATTTAAATACATTTAAGTGATGTAATTTATCCTAATGAACTAACCTCCCAGCGATATAAGGCTTTATCTCCCGACAACCAATCTAAATGTCTGTATTTGTGGAGATATAAGTCAATCAGGCCATAGTAAAGTGTTCTTTTCGTCTTCTGTATTCACCAGTAATGAGATTAACTCGGAGACCTGGACGATATTACATCCAATTCAGTAATATGAGACATTTCCGAATGCAATTCTTATCAAAATATCTGTCAGAATATAATTAAAGTGGAGCGTTGCAAATAAATTGATCTTTACAGGATGTATTGTTTGAGGACTACAATATTCCAATGGACGATGGTTCGTTGATATAAATATAGACAGTTTCCAGTCATTTGCATGTGCAATTTTTTGTTAAATAGATAAAGGGGTGGTCTGAGAGATTTTTTTAGTGCTGATAGGTCCCGCACATGGGACCAATAATTATTGACCCCATGTGCCAAATCTACCCTGTTCCTCCATATCCACCATGACTACTGTGTACAGGTCATTTGGCTGACATCAGCACTGACTTCCCGATTTTGTATGGTGGCTATTCAGTCTAGCCAATCACAGCCTGAGCAGAGACCTTCTCACAAATGGCATATCATGGCAGTCAAGTGCCGATTGTTGAAGCCTACGATTGGCTAAATTAAATTTGGTCTGAGTAAAGTCCGTCCATTCACCCTCAAAAGTTGAATACTCACTCATTGGTCTACATTCATTAACCAGGCTCTGTCTTCCTAATTACATAATGGAAGATAGACTTGCACATTCTCAGTGAGCGCCCTCTATTGGTGTGCATGCCTGAGGCACTGGCTTCCTAATTACATCATGGAAGTCAGATTTGCATATTCTTGCCACCACTCTAGACTAGGCGATAACAGCTACATCAAAAATCTCACATCTTTCATTGGCTGGTTTACATCATGTAATCCTAGAGGTTTCTCGTTCTCATTGAAATTAGGTCTTATATGCAATTTATCCTACATACTGTAATTACATAGCAAGTAAAATGTAAGTTCAACCTATGGTATGATTCTACAGTATTGGTACGGAAGACTCAACCTATGATATGATCCTACGTCACTGGTACAGAGGGCTCAACCTATGGTAAGATCCTACAGTGTTTGGATCATACGGTTTTGGAAATCTCAGCGTTTTCACTGCAGGTATTTTTGTACAATGTGTGAATCGGAATATGATCTTTTCTGATCCCGATCGCTCAACCCTAGTCAATGCTTCTCTATGGGAAAAGTCCCTTTTAGGGTTGAGCTGATCTTGAGATTTTAAAACCCGGTTTCCAATCATTCTCCAGCCGATCCCGATTGTGAAATTTGCTCGATCGCCGATCTTTTCCAATCCCGATCGCTCAGCCCTAGTTTTTACATGGGTTAAAAGGTTGGTTTTTTTTCCCCCAAATGGCTCACAATAGGTTAAAAAAAAAAAACTGCGAGTCCATTCAAGTGAATGGACTGGCAGTCACAAGAGTGCACAAGGATTCAGGGCAACTTTCTGTTCCCTGTTCTCCTGATTTCTGGGAATCTCAGTGGTCAGAACCTTAGTAATCTGACACTTATCCCATATCCTATGCAGGGGTGTAACTTGAAGGGGTGCAGTTGCACCGGGGGCCAGGAGCCTTAGGGGGGCCATAAGCACTGGCATCAGTATTGAGATTGCAGTTTCCATCTGGCCCATAAACCAAGGAGACCCACAGATTCCCCTAACCACACTAAGGTGGATTAAACACCGTAATATCAATAACCATCACTATCAAGAATTCACTGTAGGGCGATAGGGGGCCCCAGACAAAAGATTGCACTGGGGCCCACAAGACTTTAGTTATGACACTAATCCTGTGGATAGGGAAGAAAGTGTTTGTAGTGACACAACCCCTCCAAAGACTATAACACTGCACATTACTAGCAATGAATACCACCAGGATGGCTGTTTATAACATAAGCAGTAAATGTAGCATATACAGATTATCCTCTACAAGGCAATGTGTGAATAAATCCGAAGCCCTGACTACAGTAATACATCTAACCACCCTGCAAAGTTAAGAAGAAAAACAATAAAGCGGAGTTTTGCTTGGAGATGGACAAGTCCCTCCGCATACATCCCTCAGAAAGGAAAACACAGAAGTAACCTCAATGAGATAGTAAAAGATGAAGATGTCATTAAACCAGCTCCACCAGCTTTATAGCATAACTAACAAATGACATTTAAATGGCATTGAACAGTGTGATCCGGCTCCTCCGAGAGTTTTATTATTTTTCTGAAAACCTCATTAGTACATTTCTTATGAAATTAAAAAAGATTGAAGTAAACTTCTGTGAATCCAATGCAGCTGGGCCCCCTAGGGATGCAGACTGAAGATCTAGAGAATTCAGATATATACTTGTCTAGACACGTATATATATTATAGTGATAGAATAGAGCCGACTGCATAGATAGCTCATTAATACACAATAAAATAATCAAAGTCTATGCCGGATCATATTCAGCACACTCTCTCAGTGTTAGGAAGTCACTGACTATACGCAGATATTAATCCCATAGGTAAGGGGATGCCTTAGGCTAAGCATAGGCCCATGGAGTACCGTAACTGGTTTATGGAGTCACATATTTGTACAGCAGCCGACATAGTATGTCTTATATTATGTTATATTATATGGCAAGGGTATTGATGATTTTTACCTCCTCGACTACTAAAATTAAGACACTGCAAAGGAATCAAATTTTATTTAAAGTACCTTATAGCATATTGACTCATTCCCCGAGGTCCCGAAATCCCAAGCAGGTCACGGCACCGCTGCTAATGTATAACATTAGATTTTCATGGCATTGTTAAACCTGATACAACAGAGGCCCAAAACCTCTGCTGGTCTCCAAGTAGGGGTAGATTAGGGGTACCATGGGCCCTAAACTGTTCAAGTCAAAGATCCCTGTGACAGAATAATGTCCTATAACAGCCCTCCATGCAGTAAAATGTCCTATGTGTATCATCCCTGTACTGTGACATCACTGTGTGTATCATCCCTGTACTGTGACATCACTGTGTCTATTATCTCTGTACTGTGACATCACTGTGTCTATTATCTCTGTACTGTGACATCACTGTGTGTATTATCCCTGTACTGTGACATCACTGTGTGTATTATCCCTGTACTGTGACATCACTGTATTATCTCTGTACTGTGACATCACTGTGTGTATTATCCCTGTACTGTGACATCACTGTGTGTATTATCCCTGTACTGTGACATCACTGTGTGTATTATCCCTGTACTGTGACATCACTGTGTGTATTATCCCTGTACTGTGACATCCCTGTGTGTATTATCTCTGTACTGTGACATCACTGTGTCTATTATCTCTGTACTGTGACATCACTGTGTGTATTATCTCTGTACTGTGACATCACTGTGTCTATTATCTCTGTACTGTGACATCACTGTGTGTATTATCCCTGTACTGTGACATCACTGTATTATCTCTGTACTGTGACATCACTGTGTGTATTATCCCTGTACTGTGACATCACTGTGTGTATTATCCCTGTACTGTGACATCACTGTGTGTATTATCCCTGTACTGTGACATCACTGTGTCTATTATCTCTGTACTGTGACATCACTGTGTCTATTATCTCTGTACTGTGACATCACTGTGTGTATTATCCCTGTACTGTGACATCACTGTGTGTATTATCCCTGTACTGTGACATCACTGTATTATCTCTGTACTGTGACATCACTGTGTGTATTATCCCTGTACTGTGACATCACTGTGTGTATTATCCCTGTACTGTGACATCACTGTGTGTATTATCCCTGTACTGTGACATCACTGTGTGTATTATCCCTGTACTGTGACATCCCTGTGTGTATTATCTCTGTACTGTGACATCACTGTGTCTATTATCTCTGTACTGTGACATCACTGTGTGTATTATCTCTGTACTGTGACATCACTGTGTCTATTATCTCTGTACTGTGACATCACTGTGTGTATTATCCCTGTACTGTGACATCACTGTATTATCTCTGTACTGTGACATCACTGTGTGTATTATCCCTGTACTGTGACATCACTGTGTGTATTATCCCTGTACTGTGACATCACTGTGTGTATTATCCCTGTACTGTGACATCACTGTGTGTATTGTCCCTGTACTGTGACATCACTGTGTGTATTATTCCTGTACTGTGACATCACTGTGTGTATTATCCCTGGACTGTGACATCACTGTGTGTATTATCCCTGTACTGTGACATCACTGTGTGTATTATCCCTGGACTGTGACATCACTGTGTGTATTATCCCTGTACTGTGACATCACTGTGTGTATTATACCTGTACTGTGACATCACTGTGTGTATTATCCCTGTACTGTGACATCACTGTGTGTATTATCCCTGTACTGTGATATCACTGTATTATCTCTGTACTGTAACATCGCTGTGTTATTCCTGTACTGTGACATCACTGTGTGTATTATTCCTGTATTGTGACATCGCTTTATTATTTCTGTACTGTTACATAATTGTATTATCCCTGAACCATAACCATACCCTTCAATGTTATATCACTATGAGCATTTTCCGTGTATTGCACATTGCATATTGTACTTTCGGCTTGTATACTAAGACTTCCACAGATCTTCAATTGTTATCAATTAATAGACCTGAAAAAAACCTTGAATGCCTTAGAGTTCATTCACATGGGGCAAGAGGGGGTGGATTTTGACACCGAATCCACCTCAGAATCCGCCCCCTCACAATAGAGGTCTATGTACAGTGTTGGCCAAAAGTATTGGCACCCCTGCAATTCTGTCAGATAATACTCATTTTCTTCCAGAAACTGATTGCAATCACAAATTCTTTGGTATTATTATCTTCATTTAATTTGTCTTCAATGGAAAACCACAAAAAGAATTGTCAAAAAGTCAAATTGGATATAATTCCACACCAAACATAAAAAGGGGGTGGACAAAAGTATTGGCACTGTTTGAAAAATCATGTGATGCTTCTATAATTTGTGTAATTAACAGCACCTGTTACTTACCTGAAGTACCTAACAGGTGGTGGCAATAACTAAATCACACTTGCAGCTAGTTAAAATGGATTAAATTTGACTCAATCTGTGTCCTTGTGTGTACTACATTGAGCATGGATGGAGAAAAGAAAGAAGACCAAAGAACTGTCTGAGGACTTGAGAAGCAAAATTGTGAGGAAGCATGAGCAATCTCTAGGCTACAAGTCCATCTCCAAAGACCTGAATGTTCCTGTGTCTACCGTGCGCAGTGTCATCAAGAAGTTTAAAGCCTATGGCACTGTGGCTAACCTCCCTAGATGTGGACGGGAAAGAAAAATTGACGAGAGATTTCAACGCAAGATTGTGCGGATGGTGGATAAAGAACCTCGACTAACATCCAAACAAGCTCAAGCTGCCCTGCAGTCCGAGGGTACAACAGTGTCACCCTGTACTATCTGTCGGCGTCTGAATGAAAAGGGACTGTATGGTAGGAGACCCAGGAAGACCCCACTTCTTACCCAGAGACATAAAAAAGCCAGGCTGGAGTTTGCCAAAACTTACCTGAGAAAGCCAAAAACGTTTTGGAAGAATGTTCTCTGGTCAGATGAGACAAAAGTAGAGCTTTTTGGGAAAAGGCATCAACATAGAGTTTACAAGAAAAAAAAAAGAGGCCTTCAAAGAAAAGAACACGGTCCCTACAGTCAAACATGGCGGAGATTCCCTGATGTTTTGGGGTTGCTTTGCTGCCTCTGGCACTGGACTGCTTGACCGTGTGCATGGCATTATGAAGTCTGAAGACTACCAACACATTGTGCAGCATAATGTAGGGTCCAGTGTGAGAAAGCTGGGTCTCCCTCAGAGGTCATGGGTCTTCCAGCAGAACAATGACCCAAAACACACTTCAAAGCACTGGAGACTTGTAAAGTGGCAGCAATGAGTCCAGCCCTGAATCCCATAGAACACCTGTGGGGGAGAGATCTCTTGATGGCAGTTTGGAGAAGGCCCCCTTCACATCTCCGGGGGGACCTGGAGCAGTTTGCCAAAGAAGAATGGTCTAAAATTCCAGCAGAGCCTTGTAAGAAACTCATTGATGGTTACCGGAAGCGGTTGTGCGCAGTTATTTTGTCTAAAGGTTGTGCTACCAAGTATTAGGCTGAGGGGGCCAATACTTTTGTCCGGCCCATTTTTGGAGTTTTGTGTAAAATGATCAATGATTTTACTTTTTTCCATTATCTTTTGTGTTTTTTCATTGCAAGCAAAATAAATGAAGATATTAATACTAAAGAGTTTGTGCTTGCAATCATTTTCTGGAAGAAACTGAGTATTATCTGACAGAATAAGATAAGATAAGATAAGATAATCCTTTAATAGTCCCACCTTGGGGAAATTTCAGCGTGTTACAGCAGCATAGTAATACAGATACAGGATAATACAGAGTAATATGTTACAGACGTAGACACAGATAAGCTGAGAAGAGAAGATATACTAGGAGTCCATGGCAGCTAAGGAAAAACAGAAGAGAAAGAGGAAGACCTCATGGTCATCCTCATAATCATTAGTTCTCTGTGTGGAGAGCTCTTTGTTTGGTCTGATGTAGATTATACAGCCTGGTCGCGGTTGGAAGGAAGGACCTGCGATAGCGCTCCTTCTCACACTTGGGGTGAAGCAGACGGTCGCTTACAGTGCTGCCAAGTGCCATCAGGGTCCCATACATGGGGTGGGATTTGTTCCCCCGCATGGAGGTCACCACAGACAGTATCCTTCTGTCAACCACCACCTGTACTGGGTCCAAGGGGCTCCCCAGGACAGAGCTGGCCCTCCTGATCAGCCTGTCAAGTCTATTTCTGTCCCTGGTTGATATACTGCTTCCCCAGCAGGCCACACCGAAAAAGATGGCTGAGGCAACCACAGAGTTGAAGAAGGCCCTAAGAAGTGTCCCCTGGACTCCGAAGGCCCTCAGCCTCCTGAGCAGGTAGAGTCTGCTGTGGCCCTTTCTGTGCAGCGCCTCCAGGTGATCAGCCCAGTCTAGTTTATTATTGAGGAGCACGCCCAGGTACTTATAGGTCCTGACTATCTCAATACATGTTCCTTGGATCTCCACCGGGGTCGGAGCACCTCTCCGTTTACTAAAGTCCACCACCATCTCCTTGGTCTTCCCAGCATTAATCCTGAGCTGGTTCTGCTGGCACCATTCAACAAAATCCCGGTTTAAGTCTCTGTATTCCCTATCATCGCCATCAGTGATAAGGCCGACTATAGCAGAGTCATCGGAGTACTTCTGTAAGTAACAGCTGGATGAGTTGTGCCTGAAGTCAGCAGTGTACAGTGTGAAGAGGAATGGGGCAAGAACTGTACCTTGAGGTGCCCCCGTACTACAGATCACAGTGTCAGACACACAGTCCTGGGCTCTCACATACTGAGGGCGGTTTGTCAGGTAGTCTAGGATCCAGTTGGACAGGTGATGGTCCACACCACCAAGGTTCAGCTTCTCCCTCAGTAGCCCTGGCTGAATGGTGTTGAACGCACTGGAGAAATCAAAGAACATTATTCTCACAGTGTTCCCGGGTTTCTCCAGGTGAGAGAGAGCTCTGTGAAGAAGGTGGATGATGGCGTCATCTACCCCAATGCCTGGCCGGTAGGCAAACTGGAGGGGGTCCAGAGCGGAGCTCACTAGGGGGCGTAGGTGTGTCAGGACCAGTCTCTCTAGGACCTTCATTAGGTGTGATGTCAGTGCTACAGGTCGGTAGTCATTGTAGCCCATCGGGTTGGGTTTCTTTGGGACTGGTACCACGCAAGATGTTTTCCACAGTTGAGGTACCACCCCCAGCTTCAGGCTCATATTGTACATGTGCGTTATAATACCACACAGCTGGTCACTGCACATTTTAAGAACTCTTGCGCTTATACCATCAGGTCCCCCGCTTTGTTCGCTCTAATATTCTTCATTTCCTTACACACCTGAGACTCCTGCAGGATCAGATAGTCAGATTGCAGTTGACCGCAGGTCGGTGGGGGTTGGGTCTTGGTGTGTGAGGGGAGGGCGGTTAGCTGACATGCTGGTGGAGGGAGCATTTGCTTGGAGTCGAATCTATTGAAGAATAGATTAAGCTCGTTAAGCCACTTCCTGTCCCCTACTGTTCGGTGCCTTGTCTTTTCCTTGTGTCCTGAAATTGCCTTAAGGCTGTCCCACACCTCAGAGATTCTACCCTCCCCCATCTGTAGCTCCATCTTCCGTCTGTAGTTGGCTTTCCCTTCCCTGATCAATTGTCTCAGCTGTTTCTGAACCGCCCCCAGGCCATCTTTGTCCCCAGACCTAAAAATTCTCTTTTTTTGCTTGAGGAGAGTTTTAATCTCAGAGTTAATCCATGGTTTGTTATTGGAGAAACACCTCACCTTCCTAGTTGGTACCGTGCTGTCCACACAGAAATTAATGTAGTCCGTTATGCAATGTGTGAGTCCCTCAATGTCCTCTGGAAATGAGTCTTGAAACACTTCCCATAAAGTTATATCAAAGCAGTCCCTTAGAGACTCGACACTTCCCTCTGACCAAATCTTCACGGTACGGGTAACCGCCGGTTCTCTGCACACCAGTGGAATGTATGTGGGTCGCAGATGTACCAGGTTGTGATCTGATCTGCCTAGGGGTGGTAGGGCAGATGAGTTATATGCATCCCTTACATTGGCAAAGAGCAAGTCCAGCGTCTTGTTGTCTCTTGTATGGCAGGTTACATACTGTGTGAAGCCTGGTAGAGTGGATGCTGAGACATGGTTGAAGTCTCCAGACACTAGGAGCAGGGCATGGGGGTGAGATGATTGCAGCTCACTCACAACAGCATGGAGGACTTCACAGGCAGCGTCAGCTTTAGCAGAGAGGGGGGACATAGGCAGCTAGTACAATAACATGTGATAGTTCCCTTGGCAGGTAAAAAGGTCTCATGCCCACGGCTAGCAGTTCAATATCCTTTCCACACAATTGTTTCTTAACCACAATATGTCCTGGATTACACCATCTCTCATTGACAAATATTGCAATTCCTCCGCCTATTCGCTTACCGCTCTCCAGTGTTCTGTCCGCCCGAAGAAGTTTGAAGCCCTCCACGGAGGCAAGTATGTCCGGAGTGATTTCAGTAAGCCAAGTCTCTGTAAACAGCATCATACTGCACTCACGAAACTCCTGTTGATGTCTGGTCAGTGCTGTCAGTTCATCCATCTTATTCACAATTGATCTCACATTCCCCATAATGATGGACGGGATCACATGCTTTTTGCGTTTTCTTCCTTCGCGTCTCAGTATGCCGGCTCGTTTTCCGCGTTTTCTGCGTTTTCTAAGTCTCCTTATTAGTTCGTGGGGGATGGTAAGAGCATGCTTGTCCAGCTTGTCCTGCAGCATGCTTCTAAGGTGTAATAGTGTCTCCTTAGTGTAAACCAGTCTTCCTTGTCTGTGTGGAGGCATGCTTCAGACAAAAAGGCTCAAAAAGGATTTCTTTATAAGAGTTTCTGCATCAAATTCCAGCCCATGGTAAGTTCTTATACTAATACTCCTTATAGTAATAGAAAAAAGTGAAGAAAAAAGGACGGGATAGAGAAAGATCAGTTTAGTTTCAGCAGCTGTAAACACATGCAGCCACACTCTAGGCAGGCGCAGGGTAGAATTGCAGGGGTGCCAATACTTTTGGCCATCACTGTAGACCGCTGGCTTCCTTTTTTCTGTGAGCGGTATGTTACGGCTCACGGAAAAATGAAGCGAGCTGCCCTTTCTTCAGGTGGATTCTGCGGCTGATTCAGCCCCGGCGTTTGCCTCGAGACAGCCGCCTCCAGACTAGGCCCATTCATTTGGGCCTACTCCAGAGTGGGAAGCCACAACAGTCGGAAGCCGCGACCGTCGTGTGCAGGCGCATTTTGGTCCTATTCTGACATGGCTTCCTGCCTCAAAATCAGGACCAAAATACGCGGTCACTAGCCCCTTGTGAACTTGCCCTTATGTAATTGTTTTACAGAGCTAATTCTGTTTTTAATATAAATAATGTACAGTATATTAAATATAATATATAATAAATTTATACAAATATATCTTCGTAGTAGACGTCTTCCTATGGCGTATAGGGTAACTTACTACAAACCTGGTAGACCACATGGGAATAAGAAAAGCTATATATAGTATAAATACGCTGTAATGTAGTGTATTATGAAGACATGTAAAAGCATTCACCTTCATGTCACACTTGAAAAAGACACATTCAGGAGTGAACTTAAAATATTAATTTGTTTTGCAACATTTTCGTAGAATTTCAAAGATGCTGTCAACCTACATCAACGCTTTCTCCGTATTTATATTTTACCTACAAAACCTGTCTTACAATACAACACGTCTGCCATTAATTCCTTATTAAATCCTCCAAAACGAACAAAAATGACTCAAACTGATAAACATAACACTTTCATCAACCATTTAAAGCATTACCAATGTTGGCATTCATGCTGTTCCCATAAATATCGACCAGAAAATCCTGACAGCCGCATTATACCTCGCCATTAAAGAAGGAATGTTCACAAATGAGAGGCTGATTTTTGCTGCAATTACACACAAAGCCTCTTGTTATCCAGTAAGTGACTTTATTAGCCCTGCAGTTTTGTGCTGTAGGTTTTTTCCTAACGTCTCTGGAAAGTCGAGGGAAGGAGGAGAAAATAATCTAATAAGGCTCCTCTGATTATAGGTAAAGTTATGTAGTTCATTAAAAACTTTTATTAAAAAACACTATCGGGAAAACTTATTTTGTGAATATTCACAAAGCTCGCCTGCCAATGCTATCACTATATTCTGGAGTCTTATCGCTGATGCAATGAGATGTTGACATGTCCCACTTGACCATCAATTCTAACCATAGTTCTTAGTGGTGCCATGGAGCTGTTGATATCACCCAGGTGAATGGAAGAGGCCAAAAGATACCCGGGGATGAATATTGGATGCAGCAAAGATGCCCAGCAGAGGTGAGGGAAGGTGAATATAACCAATGGTGTAACTATAGTCTTGAAGGCCACGGTGCAATCTTTTGTCTGGGGCCTCCTACCTCATCCCTGCCAAGAATTCCTGCACCCCCTAAAATTAAGTCCATGAATATAACTGTGTATTATTTCCCACACCTTTCCTGGGTTTCTGATTAGGGTTGAACCCATCTTGAGATTTCAGGATCGATTTTAAAATCCGATTTCCGATCGTGAAATTTGCTCGATTGGGATCCGATCTTTCATGATCCCGATCACTCAACCCTAATTGTGTATTATATATACAGTAGGGTTGAGCCGATCTTGAGATTTCAAAGTCCAATTTTTGTTCATTTTCCAGCCGATCCTGATCGTGATCGTGAAATTTGCAAAATTATCTTTCCCGATCTCTCAACCCTACTTCTGATTAATAAACTCCAGATTGTAATAGGGATTTATGGGTGGCAAATCACAAAAATGTATTGTTTGACCTAACCTGAAATTTTGGGGGAAAATTTGTAAAAAACTAGGTTTTTCACTCATCTGTAGCATACTTGAAAAGGGTAAATAAACCTGGTATGTAAAAGAGTAGTCTTCCTTTCCTTCACATGGTGCTTGTTCTGCTGCTACTATAACTGTCTCCATTTCATGCTTGCAGCCATCCACCTGCCAGGCAAAAGCATTTTCCATATGTCTCTGAGCTGAGGCTACTCTTCTAGGGCTCTGCAGGTGCCAACGTTTGATCTCTGCTCATTCTGTCTTCCGAACTTCGGGCTGCATCCAGTTCTTGAACCATCCATACTCAAGTGTCCACTGTGCACCATCCACACCAAAAAAGTCCTCCTGCAAATTTGCCCCGCTTGGATTCTCTGAAAGGTTTGCTATATCTGTAGACCCAAGAAGTCATCTACACAATGACTTTGCGAGCATGACATGTGGCACACCAAAGATTTCATTGTTGCTTTGCATAAATGTGAATGTAGTTGTCATACAACCCATCAGTTGCAACACTGCAACAGTAAATAATGTCTCTATTGTCACAACAATTTGTGGGTCAAATGTGACCAAATTCACTTTTCATAACATAGCCAAAGTCACTGTAGTCCTAGCCTGAGGCCAGGACTATCCTGAGATTTCCTGTAGAGATATTTACTCAATGAGTGACAGCTATAGAACCATAGACAAGCATGCAACTCAATGGGAAGATTTACTAAAGCTATCTTACATTACATTTAGACATCAACAAGGCAGTCAGAAGTTTCAGAAGGTTGCCATTATTTGAGATAGTTACGCATCTTTGTCTTTCTTTATTTCATGCCTCGGGTGGTATACTTTAGGCCGGTACAAGTTACAATATTAATTGGTTGTGGTGCGACCACTGTCTACTTCCAAATACCCCAAAACATCTCCAAAAATATACAAAAAGAAGATTGAAGAAAAATCATCATATAACTATAAACGATATAGCAAATCCTTACACATAAAAGTCAGGGAAGCTGCTAGAAGCTGCAAATCGCTTGCTATGACGGTGAAAGAAGCTTTTTCAAGGTTCTGAAAAGTATATTTATATTTATTTATTTATTAAGTGCCATTATATTGAGCCGTACAGATATAGTCAATACAGACCCAATATATAAAATCACAGAAAAAAATGTCACACTTACCTAATACAAGTGGATACATGGCTTTGCAGTATATCATAAAAAAGAGAGAACAAAGAAGAGCCTATTGGGTACACCCCATCCTATTAGATCAGGTGGGATGCCCAGATACTAAATATATGCAACTGAACAGTAAGAGAGTCCTACAAAAATAAGACTGGGTTCACACCTGCGCCTGGTCTCCACATGGGGATTCTGACCCCAAATATGCTTGAAAAATGCAGAGAGAAAAGTCCTGCAAGCAGTATTTCTCTCCACATTTTTGGGGCAGAAAGCCGGTGCTTTATAGTCTTTTTAAGCAGATTGGGTTTCCATTTTTTGGCTCTGTATGTGGACCAAAAATGAGAGTTGTGAACCTAAAGTCAGGGGGTATAGCTGTATTCTGCAAAAAAGATAAAATAACCATGAGGCATTAGTCTGTTTTGGCCAACACAAGCGTAGCAGCATAATGACGTCATTGCGCCCCCGCCCGCTGAGGATCAATCACAAGTCTCAGCAGAGACATCGGGAAAATGGCCATAGAAGATGCTGAAGACAGCCAGAACCAAGATTCCCAGGAAAGGTGTTATTTTTATTTACCTTCCCTAGGCCTCCAGTTATTATACTCAGGGGTCTGAGGAGACCTCAGAGTATAATAATAGCCCCGGAGCAGAGTGAGGTTGTTGGGAGCATATAATACTGTGGGAGGGGGTGAAAACAAAAGTTTGCACCCAGGCCCACAAGACACTTGTTACACCACTAGCTCATCCTGATACAGGTAAAGAGAAGTATAGAACATGTAGTACCGCATTATACTGTAGAGAGGCGCTACTAGTCAGCCAATCAAATAACATACCCATGATGATTTGTTGGAACCTCCAGCCAAGCATTGTCTGTTGGATATGTTGTGTCTGTATTCAATGTCCAATAGTCCAGAACAGACCACTGAATGGTGAAAATATTGCATCTTGGGGCACTTGTAACTCTATGGTACCCCAAAAAACTAACATTCGCTCCATTTTTCTAAGCACTTTGAAAAAGGCGCCAACAGTAGTAAATCTACACTAGAAAAATATCTGTGTGTGGTCAGGGTCATCCCGTAGGATACAGAACACATAGCGATAATTGGTTGGAAAATAATGAGAAGGATTTAATAGGGCTCCCATGTAAAACAACACAGGCCACATCGGAATTATATAGAGACGTATGCAACAGGGGGTAGACATGCAAAAAAAAGACTCACATGTCATGGTGATGGTCATGCCTCATTTGCTCACAGCTGGAGGCCATGTTGGAATTGTCATTTTTTCCCTGATGTGTTACTTTGTATTTGGGAAGAAATTCGTACCATGTAAACAAACATTATTAGTTGTTATTCAGCCTGACTTAGAACATACAGGGACTTCTAATTATAATGCAAATCATTGGCTTTCTCGTCATCGGGCTGAAAGGGATTAGAATACGGTTTATTTTTAATTAGGAGGGAAACATATTCAATTGGGTCGTACCTGGAGACGTTCAGAAGAGGCAGAGATAAAATATCTAGCGCGTGCAGATTTGTCACCAACCAAAGCAATAAGTAATTCCTCTTATTTCCGCCACAGCCTCCGCTGACACAACAAGGCTCCCTTGCACTTTCCCATTAAATTAATTTTAATAAAAGTTAATTGTGCTACTTAAAACATTAAATGATCATTAATGGCTTGTTGATTTCACAAGCAAAGCCTTTAGGTAAAACAATGCAGCTTTGATCCATTGTAGTCTTAATGTGATGAAAAATATTCAATCTGATTATCTTGGCATAATTAAAAAATAGAAAAAAAAAATCATCTTTTTCATAATTTTTTTTCTTCTCTTGATTTCCTTTAATGATTCGCCGCGAAATGAAGTAATATGTTAAAAATAAATGACATTAATTAAAATAATTTAATTAAGAGTGTCTGGAACTAAATTATGCCATTGGCTGCGATGGGATAACAACACGGACAGATAAATCATAATTAATGAAGATTCATCACGGAGCGAGAATCGATGGTGTGCAGGGCTCTGCTTTAGGGTGTGCTGTAGTGGGAATAAAAGGAGAAGTTTGTACAAGGCTTAGATAGGGGTTTACCAGCGGCAAAACATGCCCAGCAGTATCGGAATGGGTAAAAAGATATTAGAATTAGCGATGAGCGAATAGTATTCGAAACTATTCATCGAATACCTCCACTCCCATAGGAATGCATGTAAACAGCCGAACACCAAGGGTTAAGCGCCGACCGGTGGCGCCAGCTGCTAACATGCATTCCTATGGGAGTGAGGGGGATAGTCACTCCTTGATCCCATAACCCTGTCTAAGCCTCTCACCCCTACCAGGTTAGTCTTCTCTACACCGGGCTGATGAGATGCAATAACATTGAAACGGCCGTCCTCGGTTGAGAGACTATACCTGGTAATAATCCCAGCAATATTGCAAAAGAAAGGCCTCTTGGAAGGTCGAGCATGATGTTAAAGGGAGCAGCCTTTATTGGGCCATATCACTGAGATTCTGTCTTCCTAATTACATCAGGGAAGACAGGCTTGCACATTCCAGTGAGCGCCCTCTATTGGTTTGCAACACTGAGGCACCTGACTTCCTAATTACATCATGGAAGACAGATTTGCATATCATTCCCATGGTCCCTTGCAAAGTGGAGTGCTAAAGGCTTAATAAGTCTCCACACACCTATATGGTGGTCTCTCCCCAAGGAGTGATGATATCCCCCTAACACTAATAAGAATTAATACTTATCTTACTGACCCTGGTTGATCCCACTTTGATGCTGCCGTGGCCTCATCTAGTGACCTACCAGATGAGTTGGGCAACCATTACAGCCATTGATCGAGTCAATGTCTCAACATTTCTGGTGCATTGAAATGGAGTCAAGTCAAGATTTCTTTATTTTTAACCCACTCTAGGCTAATTTGGAAAATTTTATGTAGTTGGGGGTCACATTTTCCAAAAATTCCATTTTATATTTTCAAAGGTAATTACAATAAAACAGGATCACAAGTAAGAGCGGCAGCTGTTGAGGCATGTGCCCCAGATGCTGACGAAACCAGTCACTCGGCCTTGGTAAGGCTACATAGATTGTATAGGGTAACAAAGTAATTCATTTGCCTAGGTGGAAATAAAATTACTGCAGTATATACTAATACTATGATGTGTCAGAATTGATGGAAAATTAAAATTGAGTTGCCCTCCCCTTATAAAATTTATACAGAATATGAAAAAAGTTAAATAAGGCTATAATCTCGCTAGAATTTGGGGACTCGGTCCCCCATTCCACTGAAAGCAGGACTTTGCTCTCCGACGATTTCAGGCAGAAACCGGATTTCCGCGGATAATCGCTTTTTATACAGATAGGGTTTCCGTTTATTAGGTCCTCAATTGGACCTGAAAAACAGAAACCCGGCCATTTAGTGTGAACCTAACTTAAAAATGGTTTGTCTAGCATAGATCTAAAGTGTCTTTAGGGATTATATCATTAGAATCCCGTTTTTAAATAAGCCCATGTTGGAATTGGCTTAAGAAAGGCTATTTTTCCCCTACCTTTAGAATTCTTCTCGCCGCCGTTCGGCGAGTCTCTAGAAAGCACTGGGGGCGTCCCTTGTGCTGCTTAAAAATTCTCCAGCGCTGCCTCCATTTGGCTGATGGACATGCGCAGTCGACCATTTTCCTGTGGCCAAATGAGAGAGGCCACAGGAAAATGGCCAACAAACATGGATAAAGGCATGAAGGTGACGCGGCTGAAGAGACAGTCTGGAGAAGAAGATGGAGGCGTTGGTGGATATTCAGGGGATGCCTGTCCTAAAACTCATTTACATATGGAAGACAGAAGAAATTTTTCAGGAACGGTGGCGAGGATCAGAATAATAAAGGTAATGATAATAATTAAGGCTATTCCTACGTGTACTTAGTTAGAAAAGTGAATTCTAATGATAGAACCCCATTAAACCAAAGCACAATGCTATATAAATGTAGACATCTTAGAACGAACCAAGACGTGCCGTACCTTTAACAGAATCAGTACAGATAGAGCGCCTTCTACAAAATATCAAGAAATAATAATCTGGAATTAAATGTAATTTTATTCGCTATGATTATTTTTCGGACTGTTGCCTAACATTGCCCTTCCAATCTATTTTTATGGAATTTTTCTCAGGTGGATTCACCTATTTCTGCTCCCAAATATATAGCTATTTTGCTTTTAATGTATTGCTTTAGCCTGTGCCTTTTATATTGGATTAATTTGTATATTGTTGACCTTTTAAAACCTAAAACTTATTAGGTTCTTTTCGGTACAAAGTAAAAAAAAAAAAAATCCTCTGGCGAATCTTCAAAACAATCCCTGTAAATAAAAGGCTTGTGAAATAGTCTAATCTACAAACATAGTGTGAAGGGGAATGAAAAATAATTTGCATCTTGAACATAAACGTTATAAATTGTTCTTTGTAGGAAGAAAGTAAAAGTAGAGGAGCTTAGATCCGCTCAATTTATAAAATAATTCTCCGTATGCTACAGTGTTCATTGCTATTCCATAAATCTTCTTAGCTCTTCTTCTTCTTCCCCTCACAATTACACTTATTTGGAGTTTTCTTATAGAGAAGATGTGGTCAGTATAACATTGCCATCCTTCAGAGACCCATGCAGCAGTTTGACGAAATTCGGCTCAATTACAAGACACTTACTCTGGGAATAGAGCTTATTTTAATGTAGAAATATTGCCAGCAGTACATATTTTGGAGAACACCAATCACCCAAATGTCAGATGCCTCCTTGCCTTCCAATCCATCATTTAAGAGCATTTCTTTATGGATTCCTTCTTTTTTTATATATTTTTAACCTGTTCTGTAAAAGATCTAAAAAATACTCCAAGACTATGGAGAAGAGAGACGCTCTTGACTGCAGCTCCATTTATTAAAAATAAGGTATCAAGATGTGAGTGGTGCGGTAGGATAGGGAGTCACTGGCTGAGGGGCTCACATTAAAGGGGGTATTCTCATATTAGACATTTTTGGTATATATATACTCTGAGAAGGTGACAGGTTGTCAAGATTTGAGCCCAGGGACTTCGGTGTCCCAGGCAGCAGCTCTTCAAACTGAGCTATTCAGCCTCCTGGTCAGCTCCAGTGCTGATCTGAGCCTAGTTCCTGCTAGCTCTAATTCCAGTTCCCGCCTCTCTGGTTTGCTCCACCCTGTTCTCTGATTGTACATCCTATATAAACCCAGCCTTGTACTTCCTGCCTTGTGAGATTATTGTGCTCTGCATGTGATCAAGCTGCCGCTCCTGCTGCTAACTCTGGCGCTCATCTCGTGTATCGACCACTGGCTTGCTCCTGACTACGTTACCAGCCTTGCAAGTAAGTCACCCTTCAGGTGGTAGCAACCTTAGACTCCAAACCAGACCCAAACCGTTACACAGGTAGAGTGCTGGAGTCCAGATATATCAGCCCCAGGTTTCTGACATATGTGTGGTCCAGGGCAGATCTAGAGTAGGCCTCAGCCCAGGTATAGATCCTGGGTTCATTACTTGGCCAGAAAAGGCTGCAGCTCTTGCATTACAGGGAAGTCCCATGAGGTGTATGGTTCTGTCCTGTAACCCTGAATCCGGTGAGCCAATATTGCTCCTCTTTTGTTTGTGTGGCTAGAGGTAAGCCACGTGTATAGTTAGGTTATCAGTTCTGTTTATTTAGTAACTCAGAAAAGCAGGTTTTTTGTTTTTTTTTCTTTTGCCTGAAGTTAAGGCTGTATTTTGTTTTGCTCATTTTGTGCCTGAAGTTAAGGTTTATTTATTTTCCTGTTTTTTTTCTAAATAAACCAGTTTTCTGCATAGTTTATGCCCCTGTCTTGACTGTTTGGGTCCGCACCACTGCTTCTACCGAGCTAACTTCCCCACAATACAGAATGAAGGGAATTTACTATTCAGTCTATGTCATAAAACTTGTTTGGTGCATGTCCCTTTTTGTGTCGAAGATTAGAGATAGGTTTATCAGATTTGTCCATTTGGTTCATTTAAGGTCAAACTTATTTAGACTCCAGAGTATATTAAGTGGTCAGTCTGTGGGAGGAGTGGCAAGATAATAAACCATTATTCTTGTCTGTCTCGGGCATCCGTGCAGCATCTGTCTGTCCCTCACCATTCTCTTCCAGCCTCCAATGACATTCTGGCTGTTATCCTAAGTGTCACGTCATGAAGCTGAAGGAGGATGCTGACTAATACCATGCCAAGAGAAATCCAAGGAAAGTTGGGGCAAGGTGAGTAAGTTTGTTATTTTGCATGTTCGCTTTGGCAGCACACATACTAAAATTGAAACGATACAGAAATTAGTATGGCCCCTACACAAGGATGACACGCAAATTCGTGAAGGGTTCCATAAGAAAAAAGTTTATTATCTTGCCAAAGCTCCACTGGACCTCTACTTATTATAATAGCGATTTGTGAGTAAGAAAATCCAAAAGTTTCAGATATGGGGTTGAACCCCAAAAAATATTTTGAGAATTCAGGTTGAATCTGGTTCAATCTGAATCAGTTCTCTCACCCTACCAAAAAGGTGCCTCTTTATTCTATATGCACCCCATGTGCCACTTTTTAAAAAGTGAGATTGGCATCCTGTACGGCTTAAAGGGAGTCTTGAGTAACCAGAATAATAATCCATTGCATAGAGTCAGCATTGTCCTTGTGATGAAGCACACAATGCTATTTTGGCACCAACTGAATACTTCCTAGCAAATAATAGATTAACACCTAAGACCCCAAGAGCCTGTAAGCACAGATTGTCTGGCACCTTCCCATTTGGTAGGACACACCTTAAAGGGGTGTCTTTCACTAGAATACAGCATATCTCGGCAACTGATTCATAAGGAGAAACCATTCATTGATTCAGGTGACCCTAACCTATCTATTTGTGGGTCTGGGTTGTTACATTGTGTTTGGGTAAAAGACTTCCCTTAAGGTGTGTCCTACCAAATGGGCAGAGTCCAAGGTGACAGCCAATCTGTGCCTACAGGCTCTTGGGGTGTTAACCTAATATTTGGTAACTATGGAAAGGTATTACGTGCCTATCAATAATAGAAAATAAAATTGGGTTAACGGGGTAACATGGTGGCTCAGTGGTTAGCACTGCAGCTTTGCAGTGCTGTAGTCCTGGGTTCAAATCCTGCCAAGGGCAACACCTGAAAGGCATTTGTATGTTCTCCCCGTGTTTGTGTGGATTTCCTCCCATACTCCAAAGACATGCTGATATCACAATGTACATAAAAAAAACAACAAGTTGGGTAAGTAATTCCTAACCAAGAGAATGTATACAATACTTGGTTAAAATGTTACAGTAAATTCTTTTGATGGAACGAATAAGGAATTGTATATTTTATACGTCCTCTTGGTTAGGAATTACTCATCTAATGCAATTTTATTTTTTAATTTAATATTTGCCAGCAAGTACTCAATTGGTGCCAAAATGGAACTCTGTGCTTGAACAACAAGAGAGGTGATGATGATCCTACACAATCATTATTAAAGGACTTGTCCACGATCAGGTATTGAGAGCCTATCCTTAGGATAGGTCACTAGTAGGCTTGAGATTTCAAGATCGATTTTAAAATCCGATTTCCGATCATTTTCCAGCCGATCTCGATCCCGATCTCGATCGTGAAATTTGCTCGCTCGCCAATCGGAATCCGATCTTTTCCGATCCCGATCCTCAACCCCAGCCAATGCTTCTCTATGGGAAAAGTCACTTTTAGGGTTGAGCCGATCTTGAGATAACCTCCAATCTCGATGCCACTGGAAAAGATCGGGTCGGAATTCCGATCGCGATTGTGAAATTTACTCGATTGCCGATCGGAATCCGATCTTTTCCGATCCCGATCGCTCAACCCTAGTCACTAGTGTCACTGTGATGGGGCCTGACATCTGGTATCCTCTGTGGTCAAGTGATATCTGTACAATGTATGGAGTAGGAAGAAGATTACCCGCAGCTCAGCTACCTTTTCACCTGACGTGAATCTGAGCCACTGTAGTATGACATAGCCGCTACAAGACGTGATTGTTGGGAGTGCCACGTATAAGACCTACACAATATGATACAGATAGATATCAATATCTGATTTTAGACAATTTAATTTGCACGTGTTAAAGGAGTCATCCATATTTCCTTAGGATAGAACATTGATTTTATATCCATCAACAGATCAGCTGTTCTGGGACTATATAGCTCTTGGTAATGTTTGCTGCCCATGATGTGTGTAATGGTGGATATACGTAAGTACTGCTGCAGTGTCTCATTGAAGTCCAACACCCGAGACCTCCGTAGATGATATCCTAAGGATATTCCATCAATATTAGAAAAATGGATAACCCATTTAATCTTTGTAAATTACATGGAATTCCTCTTTAATGAACTCACAGTAGGGAATTTGCAGAATTCATTGAAATAAGACATTGCTGGAGGTATACTTTGCAAAAAGAAGTTTTGTAGCGTTTGATCAGCGGTAGATCATGGAAAGATATGTGAAGGGGCACATAGCGAGATTATTACCCAGGGCTAAAGATAGTTTTAATCTTCCACTGTTAGCACTCGATCAATAGTGTTGCCATTTATTCTCTAGCAGGGGTTAACCGGAGCTCACTATGTTACAGTAAGACACATCCTCTCTATTACTGAATCCGTGTCCCTGTCACCTACGCCGGCTGTTCATCACTGCTTCCCTTTCATGTAGCATGCTTGAGAAAACTGGGTCTCTTGCCCTCAATCATTCCCTGCTTATAGCTCAATCCCAACCGAAACATGCTATGCAATTTGAAAGCACTTTCAGAACTTGCTATAGGAATGTGTGCGGGGCCAGGCTTTGAACACCTGCTGAATATCTCACTCCAGTAATATTATTTTGACCTGGAGAGATAAATCATTTCTTTAAGTTGTTTACATTGAACAGGCTAAGCCTTTCATATACTATGACCACAAAACCTAAAAGGGACCGTCAGCCAGGTAAGAGGTGGAAAAAAAACATTTTCATCTAAAAAGAAACCATCGCCAGTATATATCAGTCTGCAAGATGACCCTTCTATCAAGTTGTCAGTAGAGGTTTAACTTGAAGCTCCTGGGGACTGTGAAAAATTTATTCAAAGGCCCCCACCAATGTGCTCTCTTCCAATGTTACCAACTGGTCCCCCAACCACCAAGCCCCAAGTGCGAGTATTATGTTTGCACCCTTTCTATAGCTACTCCTCTGGTTGTGCACATGGCAGATGTAGGAGATTGCTCCTCTATGAGGTTTCAGGTGTATAAGGTGCTTTGTGTAGTGCCATTTTACAGAGCACCTAATATGGCATGTATTGGGGCCTGCAACAATCAGGCATATTGGGTGGGCAATGGGGTCATACAAAAGATTTTCGTATTATATTACAGCATGCTCCTAGGCTATGTGACGCCATAATATGTTGCTAGGAGGAATAAGCAAACTGGTTTGTAATTAACTTAGTTTGTTACAAATTTTTCAAAAATTTTGGTCGTAGCCAAACCCAAACTTTTTTTTAAATTTGCCAATCACAAACAGAGATACACAATTACGAGGATTTATTGACAGGAATTGAGGACACCACGGCCATGCCCCGGAGGCGTGTCAGAGACTCCTCTGGCAGTATTTAGTACATCAAGGGGTTAAGTTATCTCCTTGGTGTCAGTTTGACTGGCAGGTTGTCTGGCCAGTCATTCCTATCTGTGATGGGTGGGGTTGTATCTCAGTTCCTATTTTAGTCCCTTCCCTCCCATGTTCATGGCCTGTTATAGCATTCAGTATCTGTTTGCAAACTTCCAGGTTCTCTATATTTTATCTGTACACTTGCTACAGCCCTTTAGCTTTGCTTTTGCTTACCCTTCCTGTTCCTTGCCTGTTTAGTTTCCTTGTTTAGGTTTGTATTCTATTTCTTACCTATATTCACTACTAGTCTAGCCTGACTACTCTTAACAGCTATTGTTCTCTGTTATCTTCCACCACTAGTATACTCGGTTTGTTTCTTTTTACTTCTCAGCCCACTGTTAGGGTAACTATAGGGAATCTATTGTAGGTTCCTATGAGGGGCGTTCTTGTAAGGATGTTACTCTGAGGTTAGGCAGGTTCAGTCAGGGAATATGTTAGGGATAGTTCCCAATCTGGTTCTGCCCACGTTCCTGGATTTGTACCCAACCGTAACCAATCTAGGTCAGAGGTTACAGGGACGTCAGGGACTCTCCTTGGCCACGGATTTCTGGGAGCTCCAGGTCAGTGTCTTACATTTATATTTTTCATTCAGCAGTAGCTGGTTAGTGTTCACACAATACATAGTGTGTTACCTAACGAATTTTTTTCTAAAATAGCCTTGCCACCCACGAACTATTATTTTCCATGGTTTTTTCAGACGCCAGAGTATAATAAGTGGAGGCCCTGGAGAGGTGTGTAAACATATCAGATAGTCTTACCACTGGTTCACATCTGCATTTGGGATTCCGTTTGGGGAGTATGCTTGGGGACCCCCCTAAACGGAAACCTATATGCATTAAAAAGCGGTTAGCTAGGAAACTACATGGATCCCATAGACTATAATGGGGTCCGTGTGGTTTCCGCTCAATGTCCACATGAATCATGGGGAGAGAAAAGTGCTGCAAGCAGACTTCACGAACAGACTACCGAACACAGATGTAAACCAGGCTTTAATCACCTCTCCTGATCTCTGTAATGGCGTCCGGGCCTTCCAAGTCTACTGAAGTCAATGCAGAGGTCAGAAGAGGCCGAAGAGGATAGAGCTCGCACAGTATTCCATAGAAGCGCCCAGTTGAGGTGAGTAAGACTTTTTGCTATATATCGATGTGAAATGTGGAAAACAGGGCACACACCCGCCACGGGATACATAAAACATTCGTTTTTATTTCATCCTCTTTAAAAAAGGTCAAACCTTGACCATCGGGGTACAGAAGACGGAATGATGCAAAGAAACAAACAGCCAACCACCAAACCAAAAACACCAACAGATGATAACCAAGACCGAAATAAAGGCGACTACAGAGGCAAACAGAGAACGGTACATAGAGGAATGGAGAAACAAAATAAATAACTCTAAGAAACTCATCATGTACCAATCCCTGCAAAGGGACTACACCATGGCCACCTACCTGGAGAGAATACACCACCCCAAACACAGACAAGCCCTGAGCCGGTACACACTGAGTGCCCACAACCTAGAGATAGAGACGGGGCGGCAAAGGCAGACATACAAGCCACGGGAGAACAGACTGTGCCAGCACTGTGACCAGGGGGCCCTAGAAGATGAGACCCACTTCCTGCTACACTGCACCAAATACTCAGCTGTGAGGGCCGTCTACTACCAAAGACTCTCTGCCCACATCCCAGACTTCACATCTGCAGACGAGAAGAGGAAACTCTACATCCTACTGGGAGAAGAAGAGGCCACTGTGGAGATCGCTGCCCAATACGTGTCCAGCTGTCACCAAACAAGAGGAAGATGAGACGCATGGACTATCAAACCACCCACCCCCCATGGACTATTAAACCCCGCTAAGCCCCCCATCACCTGTCTACCCCATACCCACCGATACCCAAACGCCCCAAACAAGAACGAGGAGACCCTAAAGACTTTCAAACCCCCAACCCACGAACCCCGTACCCATCCCCCTCCACCACCCCCAACCTTCTTTCTGCTTTGGCAACACCAAACATTCTATTCTTTGGTAATACTAATAAAGCTCATTTGTATCTTGTTGTTGTACTCCACAGTCTGAATATGTCCCAGAGTATAATAATATTCAGTTCCAGTTTGGACCGAACAAGCTCATTCTTAAACACAACTGGTGCACAAACCTTGCAAGTATTCGAGAGATATATCTGCCATGTGTTTCTCCATAACAAGATAAAACCTGTCCACAATAAGAAAATCATGCCTGGGCTTATGACAAGTACCAGACTATAGACAGTTCCTGCATTCACGGCCAAAGCCATTGACAACCTATCAAGACAAAAGACCGTCACCACTAAGATGGTTGGAAAAAATCTCAGCAAAATTATATGTTTGCAAAAATTATCTTATTATGTTAATGGGAAAACCCCTTTAATACAAACCCCCGGCAAGCAGGTAAGAGAAGCCCAAAAATGTACAAATCTATTTTATTACCTTTTTCGTATTTTCCGAGTACATAGACTCCTTCGAGCCATTAGCCATGTCTGTTCTACCAGCCACATCTTTCTTCATGCTTCAGTAAATAGCTTGTGGCAGATACAAGTTGGGTTAACCTAACCACAGCACAAAATAATGCATCAAGGTCAGTTTCAAAACAAAAAAGGCTGCTCTGACATCCTTAGGCCGTGCCTGTCCGCGGCTGTATGTGAAATGTTAAGAGGTGTCAGTCATGCTCAGGAAATGTTCAACAGTAGGGATGAAGGTCTGATCATTTATCATCAAACAGGAATAACTCAGGAGCTGAGCTGAAAGCAAATACTCGCAGAATTACCGAAAAGTTCACTAGGACATAATAAACTGCAGGAAAATCCAGTGCAAATAAAAAATTGCAATAGTCACAAAATATACAGTAAATTTTATTACTACATTTATAGTACATTTTCTATATTTGCAGAATCTAGGCACTATGAGGCATATTTATTATACCTTGTATGCAGTTATGAAAGTCACAAATTTTTGCCCAGATTTTTAATTTTTTTTTTTTCAAAAATTATAGACTTTTTTTTTTCTCTTCAGCACCTCCCTCATCACTTCCCTGGAAAGGGGTGTGGAATGAGAAGTGCCAACTACCCGGCCATATTCATATAAGTTTACACCAGTGAATGTTAGGTCATCAGTAGTCCTGGAAAAACACTTAAAGGGTGCATTCACACTGAGTAAACGCTAGCTTATTCTGAACGTAAAACACGTTCACAATAAGCGGCGTCTAAAGCAGCTCCATTCATTTCTATGGGAGCGGGGATACGAGCCCTCCCCATAGAAATGAATGGGCAGCTTCTTTCACTGCGAGCAGTCCCATTGAAGTGAATGGGGAGTGCCGGCGTATACGGCAAGCTCTGCTCATGCCGGAGCGTACACGCCGGCACTCCCCATTCACTTCAATGGGACTGCACGGAGTGAAAGAAGCAGCCCATTCATTTCTATGGGGAGCGCTCGTATCCCCGCTCCCATAGAAATGAATGGAGCTGCTTTAGACGCCGCTTATTCTGAACGTGTTTTACGTTCAGAATAAGCTAGCGTTTACTCAGTGTGAATGCACCCTAAGGCTGAGGCCCCACTCTGCAGAAATGCAGCTTTTATTTTGTTGCAGATTTTGTTGCATTTTTTTTTAGCCAAACCCAAGAATGGCTACAAAAGGAAGAGGAAATGTATAGGAACCTCTTATAATTCTACCTTCTACTCAATCCACTCCTGGTTTTGGCTCAAAAAATCGCAGCAAAATCTATTAAAAAAAAACCCTGCGTTTCCGCAATGTGGGGCTTTACCCTAAGGCTAAGGCCTCACGGGACGGGAAGAATTGTGGCGGGAACGCATTGTGCTTTTTCCCGCAGTGCTTTAAACAGAAAGTTTACAGAGTTTTCCTCCGCAGACTTTTTGTTACAATTATATCTACAGGAAGCCACCAGCGTTTCCATAGATATAATTGACATGCTGCGATTTCCAAAACCGCACCGGTGTTGGAAATTGCAACGTGTCCGCGATCCGGTTTTTACCGCAAAGTGGGAATGGGATTCGGAAGAATCCCATCCACTTTACAGTAACTGTATAACACCGTGATTTTTCCTGCGGCGTTTCCACTGCAGGCAAATCGCGGCGTTTCCTGTATTGATCAGTGCTAGGCATTCTCTCTAAAGATGGTCATTGTTACACCTTATATAATTGCTGCTCAAATGCATGTTCTACTCACAACCATCTCTCTCTCTTGGCATTCCCATATACTGTACATGAATGATTCATTTGGCACAATTTACATGTGAACTCAATAGGGTGGGAGGACTAAGCTGATGCCAGACTTTTCTAGCGGTGTTTTATTTCACTTGAGAGTAAAAGGATCAGACATGTTGAATTTGAACAATCCAAGTCCAGCAGGTCATATATTGAAGTGTGATCTGTCTCTACGATAGGAAACTACTAGCGATGAGCGAGTACTGTTCAGATCAGCCCATCCGAACAGCACGCTCCATAGAAATGAATGGATGCATCTGGTACTTCCGCTTTGACGGCAGCCGGACGCTTAACCACCCCCCCCCCCCCCCCGCGTGCTGGCTACGTCCATTCATTTCTATGCGAGCGTGCTGTTCGGATCGGCTGATCCAAACAGTACTCGCTCATCTCTAGAAACTACTCCAAAAAAGCACAAATAATGCAACTGTGATTTGACTATGTGTGTAAGTATAAGATAAGATAATCATTTAATAGCCCCCCAAATTCAGTGTGTTACAGAAGCATGGATATTACAGTAATATATTATAAGAAAGAACACATACAAGCTCATAGCAGATAGAAAAGATACTAGGAGTCATAGCAACTAAGAAGAAAAAGAGAGACTTCAGGATCATTTAGTTCTCTGTGCGGAGTGATCTTCACTTAGCCTGATGTTGTTATACAGCCTGACCATGGTTGGGAGGAAGAATACCTGATAGCGAATACCCACTGACTATTGCCCAGTGCTGTTACAGTCTCATGCATGGGATGGTATTTATTCTCAAGGAGGAACTCACCACAGACAGTATCCTTCTGTCACCCACCACCTGTACTGGGTCAAGGGGGTTCCCCAGGACAGAGCTGGCCCTTCTTACCAGCCTGTTAAGTCTGTTTCTGTTTCTGGACAGTATGCTATTCCCCCAGCAGGCCACTCCGAAGAAGATGGTTGATGCTAACACACAGTTGAAAAAACCCTAAGAAGTGGCCCCTGGACTCCAAAGGCCGTCATCTTCCTGAGCAGGTAGATCCTGCTGTGGCCCTTTCTATGCAGCGCCTCCAGGTGATCGGCCCAGTACGGATTATTATTGAGGAGCACACCTAGGTACTTATAGGTCTTGACTATTTCAATGTCCTTCCCCTGGATGTCCACTGGTTTTGGAGCATTTGGTTACTAAGGTCCACCACCATCTCCTTGGTCTTCCTAGAATTAAACCTGAGTGATGTGATATTGTTGGGTGATCAAACATATGCAAAAGACTATAAACACGTCAAACACTCTTAGTAGTTTTTTTTCCCATCATTTATACTATTCTGGTTTCCCTCCTAATAAAAGTCCCATATAATAATAATGTTTTAAGATAAGCATATCCTGTCTGTAATCCCTCATAGGGTAAGTTTCTTAATACAACAATTATCTTATTACCAAGAAACAGAGCCTTGTCGTAGGTCCTAAGATATGAAAACCCATTACTAGACTGGAATTCGATTCCTTCCTTCAGCATGTGGAAATCCAATCAAATAGTTCAAGGATGAAAGGTTTTCTCAAGCAACTCCCTGTTGTGTTAAATAGAAAAAAATATATGTCTGGAAAATGTAGCATGTGCCGCTTCCTAGACACGATTAGAAGCCCTGTCTAAACAGCTAACAATGCAAAGTGCTAACCCGGAAAATTCAATTTTGTAAGAGGAAAAAAAATAATTGATTGCTGGTCTAAAAACTTTCAGTTTCTTTGTATTTTCACAATTATGTTTGCCTGGTTTAACTCTGTGGGCGCTGCATTAGCTTGAAAAGAATTGAATCTATTCTTAGAAGTTAATTTATTAGGCCCACAGACTGCAGAGGACAATGTAGCAATGTTTACGGAACTGATAATGAAGGTAGTCCTTCTACTATGGAAGGGGCCTACACCATTGGTCATTCTGATTTCTTCAGATCCCAGAGTACAATAAGGGGAAGCCACCTATGCAGAACCATAATAAATACTGATACTTGCCTTCCCTCACTAGGGCTCTATCATAGTGTCCAACTCACCATGATGGTCCAATGTGGTCTTCTTCTGGTCTGGAATGATGTCATGGGCTCCGAAAGCCTGCATAGGCCTGTATTGGTAGCTCAGCTGATCAAGTGAACCTACAATACCCTAAGTGTAAGTAGCGTAGGGAAACATGGTGGTACAGTGGTTAGAACTGCAGACTTGCTGCGCTGGCGTCTTGGGTTTGAAACCTGTCAAGGACAACGTCTGCAAGGAGTTTGTATGTTCTCCCTGCGTTTGTATGGATTTTCTCCTATACTCCAAAAACATACTGGTAGAAAAAAATGTAGATTGTGAGACCTATATGGGACCCACAATCTACATTTTCTTTTATTTAAAAAAAAAAAAAATAGTGTAAGCAATGTAACCCCCTGATATGATCAAGACACTATAAGTAAAGGATTTTTCAAAAGCAAATTAAATCTAGGACCTGATCTCCAATGGTCTTTGTCTGTCTCTTCTCTCTCACTGAGTTCCTGCTCACTCCTCCCCCTCCCTTCTCCATACATTTTATGTAATATGACACCTCTATGACCTTCAATCCATCTTGCTCTTCAAGACAGATTCAGCAGAGAATGAATGTTTGTTTATTAAGGAGCAGGGAAAAGCCAAATAATGTAGAGAGACAAGTACTTTTCTCTGACAAGTTAAGTTTCTTGTATTTTCTTCAAAGTTTGTTGAAAAATTAGTGCCATAACAAATCAGAGATTTTATTTTCTGCCTTCCTCTCGACAAGATATTGTTAGACTAGTTTTTCCTATGCTTTGCATTCAGTAATTCTGTGCTTGCTTTACAGTGTCTAGACCATATCAGGAGGTTAAACTGTGAGGCAATGAAGATATTAATTTCCCTGCAGTGTCTATGAATAAGGAAATACCCCATGTTGTTTTCTTTTAAATTAAGAAATAATTGAAAAAAACAACTTCTTTCCATTCCAACCAGCCAGATATAGTAAGCCTAGCATTACCAGGGTGGGAAGGGTCACAGTTCTTGCATCTTACCAGACTCATAATATCAGTCTGTTGCCTCCTAGTACTTGACCACTTCAGATTGTTCGGGACCAAATTGTACCCAGTGTTGGTGGGTACTGGAGTAATAATAACGGATTAGCCTTTGTTACGGCTAACATAAAGCCCCACCTTAGTAAAGGACTTGCCAAGCAGACAGTAGCCATTAGCAAAGTGGTAATAACGTAATAAGAAAAAAACATACATAGAGACTAGAGATGAGCGAGTAGTACTCGATCAAGTAGGTATTCGATCGAATACTACGGTATTTGAAATACTCGTACTCGATCGAGTACCACTCTCTGTTCGAATGTAAAAGTTTGATGCAGAACCAGCATTGATTGGCCGAATGCTATACAGTCGGCCAATCAACGCTGGTTCTTCTCCTACCTTTAGAAGTCTTCTCCGTGCAGCTTCCCCGCGGCATCTTCTGGCTCTTCATTCACTCTGCCAGGCATTGGGCCTGGGCAGAGCCGACTGCGCATGTCCGCTTGTAGTGCGGGCATGCGCAGTCGGCTCTGCCCAGGCCCGATGCCTGGCAGAGTGAATGAAGAGCCGGAAGATGCCGCGGGGACGCTGCACGGAGAAGACTTCTCGGAGGATCCAGCCCGACCCTCACTCGTGGACTTGGTAAGTATAATTTGATCAAATGTTGCCTACCCCTGAAACGAGCATTTTCCCCCCATAGACTATAATAGGGTTCGATATTCGATTCGAGTAGTCGAATATTGAGGGGCTGCTCGAAACAAATATTGAACCTCGAACTTTTTACTCTTCGCTCATCTCTAATAGAGACATAAAAAATATTGAAATGCAAATTCTCCCGCACCTCTCTCTCTCTGTTTAAAAAAATAAATAAATTCATAGATCATCGATGTAGTCCACCGAATCTACAATGTAGATCAAATAATCCTACAGAACTTAAAACCCAAAAACCCATAAAAAAGGAAACACTGAAAAAAATTTTAAAAAATTATACTTACCAAAAATAATTTCTGTCTTCTTCCCTGTACTTCAATAGAAACCAGGAGATAGGTGGTATTATATATAAATTAAGGTAAAAATAAAATTTCATCATGGTGAAATTCAGTGTGTTACAGCAGCATGGATAATACAGTAATATATTACAAGAAAGAACACATACAAGCTCATAGCAGATAGAAAAGATACCAGGAGTCATAGCAACTAAGAAGAAAAGAAAGACTCAGGATCATTTAGTTCTCTGTGCGGAGTGATCTTCACTTAGCCTGATGTTGATTATACAGCCTGACCACGGTTGGGAGGAAGGATCTCTGATAGCTCCTTCTCACACTTGGGGTGATGCAGTCGGTCACTGACAGTACTGCCCAGTTCTATCACAGTCTCATACATGAGATAGGAGCTCTTCTCCAGCATAAAGCTCACCATAGACAGTATCCTTCTGTCACCCACCACCTGTAGCTATCCATAGAAATCTGACATTGCGCTGAATTCAGCACACTCTCAGCTTTGTCGATATGTACCCCACTGCAAGAGATATTGGTGTCTTTAGTTTCAGGAACCAATATCCTTCCACCATCAGAAAGAGGTGCCTTAAAGCCAAGTGTCATCAATGACGCTATGTTATGAGGCCCACATTTCTGACAGTAGAGGGATATCAGTGCTGGAACTAACAGCACCGTTATCTCTGGCACCGGGCACATACCGGCAAAGCTTTCAGCTTTCAGGCAGTGTATAATATGGCCCATCTCTGAGGATGTGAAAGGTCTTCTATAGCGCCTCCTAGCACGATCCACCTACAATGTTACAACAGCCTCGGGAGTTGCATTCGTAAATCAGTGAACCCGGTCTTCGAGACACAGATACCTTTTGTCTTCTCTTTCCAATCCTAAAAATGGATGGAGTGACCAAACCGGTGACATGCTGTTATACTGGGTGCCCTAAAAATGGAAAAATTACTTAGAATTCAGGTTTTCTGCATAACTAATTGTTAAAACAGTCATTTATATGTATAACCAACCGCAATAGCCCTGCAATAATAATATTAGATCATTGATCAAATAAGCTAATGCATCCTGCTATTCCTCTATATATGTAATAACACAGTCCATGAAGTAAGCTCTTGAACCCAAAGCCGATGACCCCCTAAAACTAATTCAGGCCGGAGTGATTAATTTCTGCTTTAAAGAAAACAACCTTATATCTGTCACTGGCAAAACCATAAAAAGCTGAAGAATTATCATTGTCCTTCACCTGCTCGGTTGTCAGCGGTGCAGCATGCACAACACAGCAGTCGGCATAGCAGGAATGGATTTGGACTCAAAAGCTGAATTATGATAGCATCTTTCCATTAAAGGATTTTGAAAACCATAAATAAAGATTAGGTGAGACAAACATATATTTCGCCGTCAAATCCACTGATTACTTTTTTCGTTGGGAGTAATTATATTGTCAGGGGAGCCCGAGGACATTAAAGGCCTAAAGACATGCTCTAAGACAAGATAATGATAGCAAAGTGTCCATTTGTTTGTATTTCCCAGGCCTTGAGAAACTGTTTGACTACGGCTGAAAGTAGAAGACTGCAGCGGTGATAAATATCGCCCGGGACTGCAGGAGCTGCATGCATTACAGAACAAGGGCTCAATTACTGGATAGGCACCGACAGATTGAAAACTACATTATCCTTTCACTATGATAGATGCCCTCAAGGGGTGAAAAATAAAAATGTAAAACAGGACATTTTGCATTCACTAAATTGTGATCAGTCCAATTGCAGCCGTCCAGACTTAAAGGAGCTTTCTAGGTCATACATATTGATGACCTATCCTTGGGGACAACTTGAGTTCTGGTAGTCCCAATGATCAGTCGTTCTCAGTAGCCGCCGGTGCAGGAGCTAATGCATAGAATGGAGCCTGAAGAATAACTCTGTTGTCTGTATAATGCCCAAGATGGGTTATTTCTGCTTGGGGACCCCCCGAATGGAATACCAAACCCATTGACAAGCGGTGAGCAATGAAAGCACACGGACCCCTAGATTATAATGGAGTCTGGGTGTTTTCCACACGGTATCTGCACGAGTCATGCTTCATGAACTATTTTCCTCTCCGCATGACTCGTGCGGACACGACCAATGGTGACAAGAACTTTGAACTCCGGAATCCCAAGCATATTAATCCTCTCCTTTCTTTAGCAGGCAGGTGTCCTACAATCTCAGTAACCCATCATGTCTAGGTTTGATGTACACAGCATCAGAGACATCAATCATTCCTAAATGGAAGAGGCTACAGCAGAGATGGCAGGACACTCGTCGTCTGAAGAAATGCCCTGCAGACACTTGAAGATTAATTTGGGTCCAGTGCCGTAGTTATTTGCAGTACTTTTTCTAAGGTATGATGCATTACTGATGCCACACATAGATAAGTCTTATAGTCGGCGAGTGGAGTCAAAACCCTTGACAGAGCTGAGAATGGAGTCAGGACGTACCTTAGTCAGGGAGCCATGGAGTGTATTTTGTAATACTATATTACTGATTTTGGACGTGAACTTTTTTAAAGAATTTATACACACTGAAAATATATTTTTTCTATAAGCTATTGTAATAAAGTATAATCCATATAACCAAATGGATTATTATATAATATTCATTAAAAGTAACACTCCAGTGCTACATTATCATATCCACTTCTTCCTCACAAATATTCTGGTCCATGCCCTTATCATCTCCTGTCTAGACTACTGCAACATTCTTCTCTATGACCTCCCAGATAACTATTGCTCCCCTACAATCCATCCATAATGCTATTGCCCAATTAATCCACCTCCCACTTTTTTTTTATTCATTTGCCACTCCCCTCTTCCAGTCCCTTCACTGGTTATCCATTGCCCGATAAATTTAATGCAAAGCTATCCACAATCTTTCCTTCATCTTTGACCTAACTACCTTCCCGCATGTGGTCTCTGATCCACAAAAGACCTTTTCCAGCCTGTTCTGATCTTTTCACATAACCACCTCCGAGACTACTCTGTTCATCCCCCAACCTCTGGAAATTACTATCACGGTTATTAAGATTGTCCCTCACAATCAAAATATTTCAAATGTAACTTAAAGACCCAGAATGGCATACAAAACCTAGTGACCCAGCTGCCACTGCGCAACCATACAAGAGACTCTTACCCTCACCTACCATCCCTTATAGATTGTAAGCCCTTGTGAGCAGGATACTCTTCCAAATCAAATCAAATAGGCTTTATTGGCACATCCGAATGGATATTTGGCATTGCCAAAGCTAGTAAAGTGGGGGGGTGTTGGAGTCGAGGGGGAGAGTATGGAGGTTTGGGGGTGGGGACTGATTTGGGGTATAACAGTCCGTGGAGTCTCATCTTCCTCTTAGTTGGTGACAGCTGTATGGGGGGTGGGGGTGATTTGGGGTATAACAGTCCGTGGAGTCTCATCTTCCTCTTAGTTGGTGACTGCTATATGGGGAGGTGGGGTGAGGTGGGGTGGGGTGGGGTGGGTGGTTTGGGGTATAACAGTCCGTGGAGTCTCATCTTCCTCTTGTTTGGTGACAGCTGGACACATATTAGGCAGCGATCTCCACAGTGGCCTCTTCTTCTCCCAGTAGGATGTAGAGTTTCCTCTTCTCGTCTGCAGATATGAAGTCTGGGATGTGGACAGAGAGTCTTTGGTAGTAGACGGCCCTCTCAGCTGAGTATTTCATACTTGCTTCTTGTTCATCATCTTGTGGTTATTATTAGAGATAAGTGAGTACTATTCGAAACTCCCGTTTCGAATAGCACGCACCCATAGGAATGAATGGACGCAGCCGGCACGCAGGCCACTTCCATCCATTCCTATGGGTGTGTGCTATTCGAAACAGCCGTTTCGAATAGTACTCGCTCATCTCTAGTTATTATGTATGCGAACCCCTTAACACCATCAAAATAAAAGCACTGAAACATTGATCATATTCCCAATACTCTAGCCAAGCAATATTTACTATTTTTCTAGCCTTTATACAATTAGTTCTTGGATTATAAGAGATGGAAATAGACTATGGATCGATTCCGTCATTGATTTAGAGTCTGTAGATTTTCTTAAATTAATTTGTCAAGATGTATTGAGGCGGGTTTGTGAATTATCAAAATCATTTACATAATCCAATCATAATCTAATTTCTTATTACACATTACATACTTTTAAAATCTCATGGAATTGGAAATATGTATATTTTTTCTTGAGGTTACTTGAGATTAGAATAGATGGGAAAGATTTATTACAGCTAAATTGTAAAGAGCATACACATTAGACTAACATAAGATGTCCCTGACAATATCTGTCGGGTTGACCAACTATCTAATGTGTCTCTAGACGTCAGGAAAGAAAGGATCAGACATACTGAATTCTAATATGCCCAATCATCAAAGATAATAAGCAGCCTCTGGAGGTATCTGACTAATTCCCTTTACCCCTAATACAAGTGTAAGTTCAATAAGTAGTTCAGTGGTCCAGACAACTTTGCCATAGTACAGACCTCTCCCACATCTGTAATAGTTTTGTCTCAACTCCGCAGTCAGGCCAAAGAAACCATCGGATGCTCTCTATTTTATGGGAACCAAGAATTTACATAGCTTGATATTAGTTAACATGACATATGACACACATGAGACTCACTCACATGAGCCAGTGGTTATTCCTCATGTTCTCCTACCAAAACTGATGGACGAGGCCTTCAAATCTTGTGTTGCAGTGACTGCTTCCTGGAGCAATGGACAACTCCATGGAAAGGTGCAAAGGCCGCTCTTTATACATCACACCTTTGCCCAGGCCTAACCCAATTGTCATCCAACAACCAAGGTAGTATATCTCCTAGGTGCAACCAATGTCCTGTACCATGCTAAGGAGGTTAACCCTTATAAATGCTGAACCTAGTTTAACTTCAGTATTTATGGGGAGGTTGGGGGAAAATAACTTTTGACCATGTTAATGTTCGACTGATGTCCACTGAAGGTTTATGGCCTCCTTTTTATGGCATAGGGACTTGTGTTGGTTGCTTGGGTATGTCCAGATGATTCTGGTTATTTTGCAGAGGTACACAGAAGCTTTTTGTGCCAGGGCAAATAATCCTGTTATATAGCATCAAGGAGCTTTATACATAGGGCAAATGTAGTATGTGCTCCAGGAATCAAAGATGCCTCCGGACAGTCTCTTAATATTATTGTATATTTGTTAAACCACTGACGGATAACAAGAGATGTCCGATACCATACAAGGAAATGACTGCACTGACTGCACATATAATTAAGTTCTTGATCTGTCCATTTAGTTGTTGTTCCTTTTAATAAGAAGGAGAACAACACAGGAAGCTGTTAGCGACAAACATGACCAGGACAAAATCTAAGGCTCTTACGTTCCATCATAAACGAAACGGAAGTTCATAGAGGCAATATCTCTCTACGCTTTCTATCTCTCTATCTCCACTACTTTCCCGTCGACCTGGACCCTGGAGAAAGGAAATTTACAATCGTCATATACTTCTATCGAGTTGTCCTATGTATCTTAATCTAATTTTTCTTGACAATTTCACCATCCCCATCAAGGATTTTAGAGGACTTAGGGAGAGATGTTGGGCACTTAACTTCAATGGAAGGAATAACAAGGCTTGTGAGGAACAGTTAAACGAAGATAAGGGGAAAGACATGAATAAAATGAAAAGCTAATGCATATACAATAGAATGAATTACTGAGTAATCACAGGGATATTTTACCTGCGGGGATCCGTGACGACACTGGGAAAGCAGAGCTCGCTGGTGGATTTGTCATTTCTGCAAGGACTCTTTATTATCCTGTTCCTATAATAAAAATAGCTTATTTATTCAGCGCTGCTCTGTTCCTTGCATTAGTGGCGGTGTACCTGCAAGACAAATTTATGTCTCCCTAGGAGTACAAGGTTTTTCATTTCTGCTTGGGTTCTTGCTCATTGATTCAGATTTTTCCAATTAAAGATATAAAATTTCACGCAACCTTTTGGCTGTTAGTGGAAGAGGAATCTGTTTTTAAAGAAGTACTCCGGTGTTTTATTTCAGGCAGGATGATTGACAGTGTCCTGCTAGCCTAGGGAGCGCTACGTTGTAAGAAACTTATTATGTACCCAATTTTTATTTATTAAGGAAAAAAAGGATTCCCTGCAATGACCTATCATTGACCTTATGACCATTATGAGTGGGGGGTCCAAAACCAGAGACCCCCATTGAATAGCTGTTTTGAAGTAGCAGTGGTGCTCCCTGGGATCTGAACCAGCAGAGGTCCAAAACCCAGGATCCCATTCATCAGCTGTTTAAGCAGTAGTGGTGCGACCTGAGAACAGTGCCTGAGGACAGAGCTATCTGCTTTTAGCTCATGCACTAAGCATAGAATGTTACAAATGCTTATTCTAAGAATCAGCCATAAATATTAGAGATGAGCGAACACTGTTCGGATCAGCCGATCCGAACAGCATGCTCCCGTAGAAATGGAAGCACTTGTGACGCCGGCCGAAATATATATATACTAGCTGGTACCCGCGACTTCGTCTGCGGTGATTGTAGCAGTGGGTATATACAGGCGCGGGTAAGGTTTTCGTACTGTCTATAAGGTATGGGATATGAAATGTAAGTTTGTATCTTGTTTTTGCGGTAATTCAGAGAATACGTGAGACTTTTGTGTTGAAGTTACTTTGTATTTGAGCTGCTATATATACGGTGTTGTAAGAAACTTTACATAGTGACTTTGGGACAGAGGGATTTGAAGTTAACCCCTTCCCGCCGATGGCATTTTTTGATTTTCGTTTTTGACTCCCCTCCTTCTAAACCCCATAACTTTTTTCTTTCTCCGCTCCCAGAGCCATATGAGGTCTTAATTTTTGCGGGACAATTTTTTCTTCATGATGCCACCATGATTTATTCTATATAATGTACTGGGAAGCAGGGAAAAAATTCAGAATGGGGTGGATTTGAAGAAAAAATGCATTTCTGCGACATTCTTACGGGCTTTGGTTTTACGGCGTTCACTGTGCAGCCAAAATGACATGTCCCCTGCATTCTGTGTTTTGTTACGATTCCGGGGATACCAAATTTATATGGTTTTATTTACATTTTGACCCCTTAAAAAAAATCCAAAACTGTGTTAAAAAATTATTTTTTGAAAAGTCGCCATATTCTGACAGCCGTAACTTTCTTATACGTCTGTGTAAGGGGATGTATAGGGCGTCTTTTTTTGAAGGACCAGGTGTACTTTGTAGTTCTACTATTTTCGGGAAATTTTATTGCTTTGATCAGTTTTTATTAAAATTTTTATCAGAATCAAAACAGTGAAAAAATGGCGGTTTTGGCAATTTTGACCATTTTTCCAGCTACAAAACACACATGGTACCTCCAATAATCACAAACTGACTATACATTGCATCAAACTATAGGAAAAAGCAACTGTCAGAAAACCACAAAAAATCACCAATATATAAAACAATAAGATTTATTTGTCATAAATATAAAATCACAATCCAATAAATTAGCAGGGCAAATAGATGGAATATATGCCAGAGACACAATAAGACACTTAGGAGAAAAAACAGATAAATCTAACAGGTGCTGGCACAGATGGTGACAATATTACTCAGTAACCAAAGGTATGTAATATCATATATCAATTGTGAACAAGAATGAGTTAATACAAAGGTAGGTGGATATACATGGATATAAATTCCAAATAGTCCAAAGGACCGGACAATGGGGGAGAAATTGTCAAAGTATAATACTTATCTATCTATGCACAGATAAATAAACCCCCCATATATCTCCCCATGGATTATTAACCAAAATAGCTTCCAACCTCCAATTAATAACTAGTCACATGTTTCTGGTCCAAACAAAGATCAAGAGGAGTTTAGATAAGATTACCTGAAGTCATATTGAACAGCACAGCAGACCTGAATGGATCCAAGGAATATATAAAACGCACCCCAACGCGTTTCGCCGTAGAAGGCTTCATCTACGGCGAAACGCGTTGGGGTGCGTTTTATATATTCCTTGGATCCATTCAGGTCTGCTGTGCTGTTCAATATGACTTCAGGTAATCTTATCTAAACTCCTCTTGATCTTTGTTTGGACCAGAAACATGTGACTAGTTATTAATTGGAGGTTGGAAGCTATTTTGGTTAATAATCCATGGGGAGATATATGGGGGGTTTATTTATCTGTGCATAGATAGATAAGTATTATACTTTGACAATTTCTCCCCCATTGTCCGGTCCTTTGGACTATTTGGAATTTATATCCATGTATATCCACCTACCTTTGTATTAACTCATTCTGGTTCACAATTGATATATGATATTACATACCTTTGGTTACTGAGTAATATTGTCACCATCTGTGCCAGCACCTGTTAGATTTATCTGTTTTTTCTCCTAAGTGTCTTATTGTGTCTCTGGCATATATTCCATCTATTTGCCCTGCTAATTTATTGGATTGTGATTTTATATTTATGACAAATAAATCTTATTGTTTTATATATTGGTGATTTTTTGTGGTTTTCTGACAGTTGCTTTTTCCTACATTTTTCCAGCTACGGCGTTTACCGAACAGGAAAAATATTTGTATAGCTTTGTAGAGCGGGCGATTTCGGACGTGGGGATACCTAACATATATGTGTTTCACAGTTTTTAACTACTTTTATATGTGTTCTAGGGAAAGGGGGGTGATTTGAATTTTTAATCCTTTTTATTTTATTTTTAAAAATTTTTTTACTTCTTTTAAACTTTTTTTTTTGCATTTATTAGACCCCCTAGGGGTATTGACATGGGTGGGCGGTGTCGCGGATTGTCAGAGCGGTGGGGGTCGGCAAACATGGCTGCTCCGGAGCGTTAAAGAGAGCCTCTGGAGTATCGTTAAGGTGAGGGGCAAAGTGGTAAAGTATATGTATATGAGATTGTGTGGGGTTAGGGGCAAGGCTGTAGAGGGCAATATGAATTTTGTGGCTTGCTATGGTCCAAAGTGTGTGAGATTGCAGAGATGGTGGTGTGAGTTTGGGTTTTGTGGGAGTCCTGGCACAAACGTATGTGCGCTATTGTGACGAAAAGTAGCCTATTGCGCAATCGGGTGTAGTGACTATGTTTGTGGAAAATTTCAGCCAAATCGGTCGAGCGGGTTTTGCGTGATTGAGGAACAAACATCCAAACATCCAAACATCCAAACATCCAAACACACAAACCCACAAACATCCAAACTCACAAACTTTCACATTTATAATATTAATAGGATATTTTTTAACTTACATGTATTTGCCATTGTCATGTAGATTACATTCCATGACTGTAAGTAGAACAAACCATTAGACTGTAAGATGGGTTGATGGTATTTCCATACCATTGGAGCATGTTTGTAAGAGGGAGAAGATAGTTGCCTTTCATATTGAGTTACACTGGGTTCACACCAACGCTTACTCTACATTCGGGGATTCAGTTTCCCTCTCCGAATGAAAAATGTGGAGAGAAAATCGCTACAAGCAGAGCATTATAGTCTATGGCAGGGGTAGGCAACCTTTTTTGTTCGGCGTGCCGATTTAAATTAAAAAATCAAAGATGAGGTCCTCGGAGTGCCGGGCAATAATTGTAAAGCCGACGACACCTACACTAAAGTCATATAGCACAGGGGTGCTGTCATACTGTGATCCAAGCCACATGCGCTTACCACTATTTGCCTGGATACACATGTTCTTTTCCATTAGAAGCAATGTAAGTACATGCGTAACCCACAATTAGTGGTAATGTATGTGACTGGGAGCAGAGTGAGGTCATACATGTAAAGAGCTGTCACACAATGTACCTCTATGCTCCATCCAGTCCTTGGCCGTTAGTAACTTCAGTTTTCTGTAAGGGAGCGTTCACAATACCGTCGGTGTTGGACAGCTAGTGTCCGCTGCTAATGTCTGCACAAGATTTTAAACAGACATTAGCAGTGGACACTTGCTGTTGGACACAGACGGTAGTGTGAACGCTGCCTAAGTGAAACGCAGATTAATTTGTCACTTTTAGTTCCTGGCGGTGCAGTAACAGCAAAACCCCAGCCAGAAATTAATCGGTCTCACACTTTCAACAAAGTGGCCGCACTGGTGCCCAGGAACTGGATTTGGCTATAATTGCATCTAGTTACAGTGTCACCACCCAATAGAATCACACTAAGGCTGAGGCCCCACATTACAAAAATGCAGCTTTTTTTATTGCAGATTTAGCTGCGTTTTTTTTTCCGTCAAAGCCAAGAATGGCTAGAAAAGGAACGGGAAATATATAGGAAGCTTCTTATATGTCTCCCTCCTGCTCAATCTACTCCTGGCTTCGGCTCAAAAAACCCAGCAAAATCTGCAACGAAAAAAAGCTGTTTCTGCAACGTGTGGCTTTAGCCTAAGGCTGAGGCACAGGGAACACAGCTTTTTTTGTTACATATTTTGCTGTGTTTTTCTGAGCCTAAGCCAGGAGTGGATTGAGCAGAAGGGAGACGTAAAAGAAGATTCCTATATATTTCCCATTCTTTCTGTAGCCATTTTTAGCTTTGGTTGAAATAAACCGCATGAAAATCTGCAACAAAAACGCTGCATTTCTGCAACGTGGGGCCTCGGCCTTACACCTCCTGCATACAAGTGGCACGCATGTGGTTTTCACTGACCTATATGTTAAAAATGAATTGACAGGGCTGCAAATGCAGACAGATATAGGGGATGTATAGGACACATATAGGACCTGCTCCATAGTTTTCAGTTCTTCAATTTGGCCCAGATACACAGCCACAAAAAGAATGGCTGTATATATGGGTCCATTGAAATATATAGGTCTGTACTTTATCCACAGTTGTAGATAAAGAGTCTGGTCATGTGCATTGCAAGTGACAACTCAATGTGCCTCATATTAATAGCAGTTAACCCCATCATGTCCCTCACATTAACCCCCTGTGTGCTTTACATAATTGACACTATGTGAGACATATGGAGGTAATAAGTGAACATCTTCATTATATAGGTCCTTCATTAGTACCTCCATATGTTTCACACATCAGTAATCCTTATGTGAGCCACACAGGGATTAATGTGAGGGACATGATGGGGTTAACTGTTATTAATGTGAGGCACATGGAGTTACTAAAACTAAATTAATAAAACCAAATGCCTGACATTAATAAGAATAGTTAGTAACACACATGTACCTAGTGTTGTTTTTTACTTTCACTTTACTCACCGGAGCTTCCTCTCCTCCTCAGGGCTGCAGACGGCAGGAGCTCCTCCTCACGTGTAGCAGCAGGTCCAGGGAGCCCTTGTCCTGTGCAGTGAGAGGCTCACCTCTGATTGGTGGGCAGTGAGAGAAGGGGCGTGTCCTACACCTCAGCTCTAGCAGAGCACTGAAGGGACGCTCTCTCTCTCAATTTAGTGTATGAAAGTTGCAGGCTGGCTGCCGTGCCAGCAAAATATGCCTCGCGTTCCACTCTTGGCACGCGTGCCAGCGGTTGTCGACCCCTGGTCTATGGGCTCTGCAGGTTTCCTAAGGTAACTACTTTTTTATGCGGATTAGGTTTCCGTTCGGGGGGTCCCCAAGCAGACCCCTGAATGAAAACCCGAACGCAGATGTGATCCTAACTAGAGATGAGCGAGTAGTACTCGATTGAGTAGGTATTCGATCAAATACTACAGTATTTGAAATACTCGTACTCGATTGAGTACCACTCACTATTCGAATGGAAAAGTTCGATGCAGAACCAGCATTGATTGGCTGAATGCTATACAGTCGGCCAATCAACGCTGGTTCTTCTCCTACCTTTAGAAGTCTTCTCCTTGCAGCTTCCCCATGGCGTCTTCCAGCTCTGAATTCACTCTGCCAGGCATCGGGCCTGGCCAGAGCCGACTGCGCATGTCCACTTGTAGTGCGGGCATGCGCAGTCGGCTCTGCCCAGGCCCGATGCCTGGCAGAGTGAATTCAGAGCCGGAAGACACAGCGGGGACGCTGCACGGAGAAGACTTCACGGAGGATCCAGCCCGACCCTCACTCGTGGACTTGGTAAGTATAATTTGATCGAACGTTGTCAACCCCTGAAACGAGCATTTCCCCCCCATAGACTATAATAGGGTTCGATATTCGATTCGAGTAGTCGAATATTGAGGGGCTACTCGAAACGAATATCGAACCTCGAACATTTTACTGTTCGCTCATCTCTAATCCTAACCTAACCTATTGAACTATAAATTGGAGTCCTTGTGATGCTGACACACTGTCAACTTCAAGTCAGTCCCACTTTTATTCTGCCATCAAGATATGGGACAAAATCTAGCTCAATTCATGGACTGTGAGGATAATTGTAGAACAGTCCTCATAGCTGCAATCCCGTCTATGAACCTTAGACTAGACTGGAAAACTTTTGATAATATGTCTATGCCAGGGCATTGCAGACACCTTGAAGTGTGACACTTCAGCATACCGTTGAGAGGAAAACTACTCCTGCAAGGGAGATACTAACTGACCCAGGGAGTACTATCATTCAACCTCAGTTCTATCAAGTGGAAGTTTGTAAGAAGTGTAACTACCATATGGATGTTTAGTACGTGTTTCCTATGAGTAAACGTGAGTTATTACTATCTACAACACTATCTGCTGAGTTCTAAAGGGGAATAAATACTCCCTTTCCCTTGTGCACCCTTTGCTAGGATTCATTTTACTTGTTGCTCCTTGTACCACTGTTTATTACATGCAGTGAATTTGTGGACAAACTACATTTCCATGATTCATCTGCCTGCTCTCACTCTTCTCCACTCTCCCCGTGTGCAATTCCTTCCCTACTACAGAGTCTGTGTCACAATGTCTTGTCTTGAGACTCACTTCTTCAGTCCGTGCATCCCTCTCCTCTGCAAGACCAGGTAATAAATCACTCCTATGAGTGTATTAAAGGAACAAGGAGGTCACATGCTGCTGAGATGGTTTATTTGCTTAATGAACTGCTCATAGGGAGGGGTAGTGAGCTTGCAAATGAAACATCACCGCTGTGATTAATGATCTGAAAATAAATCAGATAGACGGTTTGAACTTAAACAGGAGATATATATTAGGAAGTGTTTTATATTGGTGCATCCTGCTATATGAACCCGGTTTTTTAAAAACTGGATAACCATTTCATTGGTTTTCTGGATTAGGCAGTGAATCACTATCATGAATGTTAGACTACATTCACATTTGCGTCTGAGACTCTGTTGGAAAGTCCTGCATCCACATCTTTTTCGTCTTCCGTTTTCAGTTTAACAATTGAAAGCTGCCATGTGATCGGTTGTGAAAAGCAGCAAGAGCAGCGTTTCTGGTGGGGAGTTTCGATAAATTAAGGCCAAGTTCTTTAGTTGTCCCTCCGGTGGCATGTCATCTCAGAAGATATCTTAGTCTTTGGTCCATTATTATTAGAGACTATTGGCATTTATCAGTGTCTGTGAGGATTGTATTCTAAGTATTTACTGTAAGGATCTTCTAAGCAATTACAGACTCTGAATTGCATACGAAAGGAACAGATTTTATTGCAAAAAAAAAAAAAAAAAGCTATCTGAAATGAAAAATACAAAAAAAAAAACCTACCAAAAAGTTCCATCTCAGGCATAATTTAGAAGCAGATGTAAATATTCCACTGGTAATTAATTATGGCATTTGCAAAATCTGCTCAGTTACAAGTTTACGGCATAAATACAGCTACAACATTATAGAAATTGTGATTCATTGCTTGCAATTTAGACAATTACTTTGGTACTTGTAATAGAAAAATAACCTAATATAAAGAAGCTAAAAAACAACTTTGTAAAACAAAAATAATAATGCAGACAAGAAGTGGAATATTGTCTATAGCAACCAAAAAGGAAAGTTCTTATGGTGCAATGGACAACTTCACTGGTTTATTCATATGCAGTATAAAGCAATGACCCACTGATGCCGCCCCAGCGACAGGCGGTATGAATTTTTGACAGGCTCCCTCATTACAAACAGCCATGTTCTATGCTGAAATTTTGTGATGTTTCAGGGAAAACATAGTATAAAAACAAGCCAGGAATGGGGAAAACTGAGTGATGGGAGGCTCCCTGTTGGCTTCGCCTTGTCTGATGTTTTTGACAGATCCGTCACTATACAGATGTAGCATACAATACTCTGAATGTAATAAATGGCTGCACTATGGAAACACAACCAAAAACATCAAAACCTCATTAAAGAGAGTCTGTCACCGGATCCCGGATGTAATTGATGACTTATTTGCAGTTTTGGTCACCTGAATTAGCTCTTTGGAGCAGTAAGAACGTTTTACACTATGAATTATAGATAGATTCCTAGGAGCCCTGACTGTGTTCTACACTATGTTTTATAGATAGGTTCCTAGGAGCCCTGACAGTGTTCTACACTATGTTTTATAGATAGGTTCCTAGGAGCCCTGACAATGTTCTACACTATGTTTTATAGATAGGTTCCTAGGAGCCCTGACAATGTTCTACACTATGTTTTATAGATAGGTTCCTAGGAGCCCTGACAGTGTTCTACACTATGTTTCATAGATAGGTTCCTAGGAGCCCTGACAGTGTTATACTCTATATTTTATAGCTAGCGTCCTAGGAGCCCTAGGAGTGTTTTACACTATGTTTTATAGATAGGTTCCTAGGAGCCCTGACAGTGTTCTACATTATGTTTTATAGATAGGTTCCTAGGAGTCCTGACAGTGTTCTACACTATGTTTTATAGATAGGTTCCTAGGAGCCCTGACAGTGTCATACACTATGTTTTATAGATAGGTTCCTAGGAGTCCTGACAGTGTTCTACATTATGTTTTATAGATAGGTTCCTAGGAGTCCTGACAGTGTTTTACACTATGTTTTATAGATAGGTTCCTAGGAGCCCTGACAGTGTTCTACACTATGTTTTATAGATAGGTTCCTAGGAGCCCTGACAGTGTTCTACACTATGTTTTTTAGATAGGTTCCTAGGAGTCCTGACAGTGTTCTACATTATGTTTTATAGATAGGTTCCTAGGAGTCCTGACAGTGTTTTACACTATGTTTTATAGATAGGTTCCTAGGAGCCCTGACAGTGTCATACACTATGTTTTATAGATAGGTTCCTAGGAGCCCTGACAGTGTTCTACACTATGTTTTATAGATAGGTTCCTAGGAGCCCTGACAGTGTTCTACACTAAGTTTTAAGCCAATTTAGCATGTTGTTCAAATCAAAGACCGGAGCTGCCAAACCCAAAAACAAAACAAATCCTGAGGGGTTCATTCATTTCTACTCCTGACAGGTTCCCTTTATGTTCACATAAAATTTTTATATTTCCAGTTCCACTGCTGTCTCTTTCCCTGTATCTTCAGGGTTTTTTTTAAGGAATCTCCCTGGTTTCTTATGCCTATTACTTTATCCACAGGTATAACCTTAACTTCTTTTTCCACAAAGCAATATCTTCAAATTAAACTCCCATCTACCATGCTCCATTTATAATAATAGTGTATTCTTATACATATTAGGATGTGTGTGCGCCTACAATCTCTGCACCCTATGGTCACACCCTGCCCTGTAGTGGTCAGCTGCAAGTGGCTGCATACAGTTATTCCACTGCAATTGCCTCTACAGGAAAAATGGGAATTTACAATTCAAATATCTTCTGTAGCAGTAACGGCATCTCTGTTTTACATAGCAAAGCCCCTCTCTATGACATCCATATACCATAATGCGAAATATACAGTACAACCCCTATGGACTGAGGCCCCATGTTATGGAAATGCAGCCTTTTTTTGCTGAAAATGTTGCTGCTTTTTTTGAGCCAAAGCAAACAATGGCTACAGAAAAAATGGGAAATATATAGGAAGCTCTTATACTTCTCCCTTCTTCTCAATTTACTCCTGGCTTTGGCTCAAAAAACCACAATCTGCTGTGGACCTTGAGTTAAGAATTTGCATTTCAAACATGGAGGCAAAGGAAAACAACCACGCCCCGGAGATCACAAAGGGTTAACAAAATAAGTCCAGAAAATGCAAAAAATCTGCATCACTACTACTAATAATAATAATAAAAAAATCCGCCCATGTTCACCCATAAGTGAATAAATGGAATATACTAGGAAATAAATACCGCAGTCCTTGCAGCCATGCTATACTACCTTGGGATCTTGCATTTATATAACACAATTTATTCAAATTGTGGCTCAAGGCAGAATACAGAGGAACATCGGAACCGACAGAAGATAACACACCATGTAGTGAAGATTCCTGTATGTCTCATATTTAATAAAGATCCTTATGCTTCTCTTTACATTCTGTTTTATGTTCAATGGGATTAAAGAATTAAGGAAGTAAAAATATTCTGATCGAAGCTAAATATAATATAACCTAATCATAGAGAGATCTGTATAGTAAAAATGTGCATGGGTTTCCGTTCAGGGGGTCTGCTTGGGGACACCCCTCCCCCGAACAGAAACCAAACCCACATAAAAAAGCAGTGTGTAGATTTCCCTACGTAGGCCAAGTCAGGTACTCACTTACTGAATAAGAAAACCTCCCTGGCCATCCAGAAAATAAGGGAGAGTATCGCTCCAAGATGCTTGATGAACCAAATAGCCCAGCGGGAGGAGGGACACAATGGAGGTGTGAATCGTAAGGATACTGGTCAAGTGCCACACCAACAGGATCAGCCCTGACTCCATGCTAGTTATGAATGCAATGAACAATTATCAGGGTCAATGAATAAAAGGAGTGGAAACTGCTATTAATGCTGAAACTTCTGGCATGATATACTGTTAGTGGTATCGCGTGGCCCCATTTTATGTCAGATGTATCCCACACCATTTTTAAATACCCAAAAGGCCCCTTCTAGCTGTTGAGTGAGGGACCAGTTCATAAGTGAAACGTCATGGTTGACCACTAATATATAGCAGGCTGCATCATCGGATGCAACACTGTCATGTTATATTCATCACCAGTGCTAGGCTGGAACCCAGGGATCAGATGAATAGAGCTGAAAACAATTTTATTTTTAGTGATCACAGGGTACAGGTGATGGGACTTTACAGTGGAAGAGCAGTAGACTCCAGGAGTTGCAATGATGTAATTTATCAGTGTACTGAGGTAGAAGGAGTTCACCTGGCTTCAGTTCATGGGAGTAAAGGTATGTACAGGAGCATATTATATTGTATTGGGGCATCTGTGGTGCAGATTATACTGTGTGGGAGGCACTCGGGAGCATATTATACTGTGTGGAGGCCACTGTGGAGCAGATTATACTGTGTTGGGGCCACTGTAAAGCAAATTGTACTTTGTGGGGGCCACTTTGGAGCAGATTGTACTGTGTGGGGGCAACTGTGGACAAAATTGTTCTTTGAAGGGGCCACTTTGGAGCAAATTGTACTTCACACTACTGTATTTTGCAGGTCTGTAGTTGTCCACAATTGTGAATCCGCAGGGTATTAAGGCTAAATTGCCCTGTTAAATTAGTAGGTTTCGGTTATGTATATACTGTACATAGGTGTGCCGAACGTCTCTGGAGAAAATCACTTTCACCTGCAGATTTCCTCCACTTCAAATTTATGCTTAAAACATATAGTTCTGCCCTTAACCTCGCCAAACAAGACTATTTCACCGCCCTCATCTCTTCTCTCTCCAGCAACCCTAAAAGGCTTTTTGAAACTTTTCACTCCTTACTCACACCCAAGGTGCAGACGCCATTCACAGACCTTAGTGCTGATGACCTGGCCACTTATTTCCAAGATAAAATTGATAAGATCCTTCAGGAAATAACTGCCCAAGCCCCAGGTGGCATTAATTCCCACATCTACCATAGTATGGACCCCCTCCCCAACTGCACTTCAGACTGTCCATTATCATCGTTTAAACCTGTTGCATCAGAGGAAGTCTCCCAGCTACTTTCTTCATCTCACCCTACAACCTGCAGTAGTGACCCCTTCCCCTCACACCTTCTCCAATCTCTGTCACCTGCTGTCATGACTTACCTTATTAAAATATTTAACCTCTCTCTCTCTTCTGGAATCTTCCCATCCTCCTTCAAGCATGCTGTTATAACCCTTCTATTGAAAAAACCCTCCCTGGACCCGTCCTGTGCTGCTAACTATTGACCCATCTCTAACCTCCCCTTCATCTCTAAACTCTTTGAACGCCTGGTCTATTCTCGTTTAATCCGCTATCTCTCTGCAAACTCTCTGCTTGACCCCTTACAATCTGGTTTCCGCGCTCTGCACTCTACTGAAACGGCTCTCACAAAAGTCTCCAATGATCTCCTAATGGCTAAATCCAATGGTGACTTCTCTCTTCTTATTCTTCTGGACCTCTCTGCAGCTTTTGACACTGTTGACCATCAACTCCTCCTCACTATGCTCTGCTCAGTTGGCCTCAATGACACTGCGCTCTCCTGGTTCTCCTCTTATCTCTCAGACCGCACTTTCAGTGTATCAATTGTGGGCTCTTTTTCTTCCTTCTTCGGTCCTAGGCCCCTGCTCTTTTCTCTCTACACAGCCCCCATTGGACAAACCATTGCCAGATTTGGCTTCTGGTACCATCTTTATGCTGATGACACCCAATTATACACATCTTCCCGTGACATCACCCCTGCACTCATACAGAACACCAGTGACTGTCTTTCTGCTGTCTCTAATATCATGTCCTCGCTCTATCTGAAACTAAATCTCTCTAAGACTGAACTACTACTGTTTCCACCATCTAACAGATCTGTCCCTGATATATCCATTGTAATCTCAGGCCTTACTATAACTCCTAGGCAGCAGGCCCGCTGCCTCGGGTTCATGTTTGACTCATACCTTTCCTTCACCCCTCATATTGAATCACTCGCACGTTCATGTCACCTCCACCTCAAAAACATCTCCAGAATACGTCCTTTCCTTACCAGAGATACACCAAAGACACTTATTGTCTCTCTGATTCATTCTCGCCTTGACTACTGTAACTCCTTACTAATCGGTCTTCCCCTCACTAAACTCTCCCCTCTACAATCTATTCTGAATGCAGCGTCCAGGCTCATCTATCAGGCTAGATGCTACAGCGATGCCTCTGGTCTGTGCCAGTCGCTATATTGGCTGCCTATTCATTATAGAATAAAATATAAAGTTATCACCCTCATCCACAAGGCTCTCCGTAATGCCGCACCTCCATACATTTCCTCCCTCATCTCTGTCTACCGCCCAACCCGTGCTCTCCGCTCACTCAATGACCTAACACTTACATCCTCTATTATCAGAACCTCCCACGCTCGTATACAAGACTTCTCCCTAGTTGCACCACTTCTCTGGAATGCTCTACCCCGGACAATTAGATTAACTCCCAAATTCTACAGTTTCAAATGCAAACTAAAGACACATCTTATCAGACAGGCCTATCACAATTTCTAACATAAACCCTTAACCCTCCTCTGTCCCCTCTCCCACATTTCCCCACATGATATGATGCCATTTCAGGCCAACTTTATATGTCCAAACTCCATCCACATGTTAAAGGACATGACTAGTGACGGCTCAAAGTTTTATGTTTGTGTAATGACAGTCACCTCTATTACAAAATTGTCTGACCTCTGTATAAGCAATGCCGCCCCTGCTACCTCTTGTGTCACCCCCTCTACCTCATAGATTGTAAGCTCTTGCGAGCAGGGCCCTCAGTCCCATTGTGTGAAATGACTTTCTTTGTAATGTATCTTTCTGTATTTGAACCCTACACATTGTACAGCGCTGCGGAATATGTTGGCGCTATATAAATAAAATGTATTATTATTATTATTATTATTATTATTATTATTATTATTATTATGTAATCTAGACTTTGTGCAAGCTACATGTATCAACCAACACAAAAGGAAATAAATAAGCTGTATTTAAAAGAATTGAATGTACTTTGCTTGTTCTGCTAATATCCCAGCATGTATACGCATCTATATCTTTAGTTTCATCCGTATGCTATAAACTGTCATTGAGAGTAATGTGGCCTTTATTGTTTCAGGTCTGTTTCCTCTGCACTTGATGAATTAGTTGCACAATTTCCCCAGTGGAGAGTGATCTCAGTAAATTGTGATGTAATACAGTCTATGGAGGCTTGGATATTGATAGAAAATCTTCCTATTATTTTCACTGCACTGATCCCTTTTCTTTCCCCAAGCTACCTGCATGTGATCGATGCATCAAACAGTGAAAATTATTATTTATTTTTTTTATTTGTTTTTTTTTTCTTCCGCCTCAATCTTTTTCACCGACCAGTTTGATTTTCCTACCTGCCATTTAAAAGCCTTGACTCTCTAATGATGAACAGGTCAATATCTCAAATGATGTAGCATTGGTCCTTATTTCAAGGAAATAATTCTGTCAATAGGCGTCTCTTCCTGACGAAAAGGCATTTTTCTAATGGAAAATAAGAAAAAAAATTAAAATACGAAGAATATTTTATAAATAACCACTATCGCTCATGGGATAATCTAAGGTTTTTGTTCTTAGATAAGTATAGCTGTAGCAAAGTTAACTGGAATCGGATAACTTGTTGCAGTATGATAGCAAAAGCCATTAACACTGTCGGGGTAAAGTTTGCTACAACTGCTTATTTAACTCATTGACGCTGTATTCAGTTGCGGCTACCCGTATTTTGGACTGGAACCTTATACCTATAGGGGAAAACACCAACATTTCCATAAGTATACAGTAATTGAAATGCTGCAATTTACAAAAACACGACAGTTTTTGAAGTCGCAGCATGCCTGCTGCAGATATTTTGTAGATGAGATTAGCCAAAATCCCATCTACTTTGCAGCTACTGTAAAATGTAGAGATGAGCGAGTAGGTATTCGATAGAATACTACGGTATTCGAAATACTCATACTCGATCGAGTACCACTCGCTGTTCGAATGTAAAAGTTCGATGCAAAACCAGCATTGATTGGCCGAATGCTATACAGTCGGCCAATCAACGCTGGTTCTTCTCCTACCTTTAGAAGTCTTCTCCGTGCAGCTTCCCCGCGGCATCTTCCGGCTCTGAATTCACTCTGCCAGGCATCGGGCCTGGGCAGAGCCGACTGCGCATGTCTGCTTGTAGTGCGGGCATGCGCAGTCGGCTCTGCCCAGGACCAATGCCTGGCAGAGTGAATGAAGAGCCGGAAGACGCCGCGGGGACGCTGCACGGAGAAGACTTCTCGGAGGATCCAGCCCGACCCTCACTCGTGGACTTGGTAAGTATAATTTGATCGAACGTTGCCTACCCCTGAAACGAGCATTTTCCCCCCATAGACTATAATAGGGTTCGATATTCGATTTGAGTAGTCGAATATTGAGGGACTACTCGAAACGAATATCGAACCTCGAACATTTTACTGTTCGCTCATCTCTAGTAAAATGCAGAATTTTTTGCTGCGGCGACTCCATCGTGACAAAATTACGGTGCTTACACTATGTGAGGCCACAATCTAAAAATGCAAATATTGCTTATGGCTTCTACTTTTTTCACTGTTGGAATAACAATTTTCTTCCCAATAAATTTTATTGGAATTTAAATACTCCTGGTGCTGAGAGTCCGCCACAATGCCTGCAGGAATAGGATTATTTTTTGTGAAACACTACAGCTGTGTTATACCTCAGTGTTTGTGCATGACTTTTTTGACTTTTTTTTCAAGCCTATTTTAATGTAAGTTCAATTGAAGCTCTCCTGTGGCTGAGAGAGTGCCACTGCCAGGTAGACAGCATATTGTTCTGCATCAAACCTGTCTTCATACATCACCATTATAGCTTAGTCTTTGTCCATTTGACATTTAAAAATAATTTCTCCTGATGGCTACCTACTGGGGGTGTATTTTCTGCATCAAACTAGTATTTGTAGTGGGAAGTACAGTATACACCCTTTCAGATGCTTTGTCCAAGTGACAATTTGAATGAAAGAGCAAACATCTCTCGCATGTCGTCTATCAGTAAGAATGTTTATCCCTTCGTTCACATCTGCGTTTTGTAATCCATTCGGAGAGTCCGCATGGGGACCCCCAAACGGAATTCAAAACGCAATTACAAGCGCTGTGCAGTGAAAGCATACGGATCCCCATAGACTATAAGGGGGTCCATGCGCTTGCCACCAGAACTCCGCATAGAACACATGGACAGGGAAGTAATTCACAAACTACTTTCCTGTCCCCATGATTTATGCAGGCAGTGTGCGGCAAGCACACGGACCCCATTATAGTTTATGGGGTCTGTGTGCTTTCACTGCACAGCATTTGCAATTGCATTTGATATTCCTTTAGGAGGGTCCTTATGCAGGCTCCCAGAACGGATTACAAAATGCAGATGTGAACGAAGGGTAAAGCTGTAGAAGTAGAAGCAGTAAAAGGTGAAGAAGTGATCACTTTGTCTGAGTGCCAATTTGTCAAATACATTTCATTTTACTTCCAAACCTCCTGGTGGCTATTTACTGGTTGAGTAATTTTCTGCAAACTATCATTTAGGGTACTATATACCTCCTTTCAGTCACTTTGTCCAAGTGACAATTTTTAAAACAATTTGATTTTAATTTAAATATTTACATATATTTATTTACATGATAGAATAGTATTTACATACACAATGCCAATCTGATACACATAAGCAAGTGCACAACCATCTCAAAAGTGAAAAACATTGCATTTGTGAAAATGAATTGAGAGAATTTTTGCACACCTCTGGCTGATGTCAATGAATAGATCTGCTATTGATAGTGTGGATGAAGTCTCTGTCACTATCTGTCTGTTCGTCATGTTGCATACTACTACTACTACTACTACTACTACTACTACTACTGCTACTACTACTACTACTACTACTACTACTACTACTACTACTGCTACTACTACTACTACTACTACTACTACTACTACTACTACTGCTGCTACTACTACTACTACTGCTGCTGCTACTACTACTACTACTACTACTGCTGCTACTGCTACTACTACTACTACTGCTGCTACTACTACTACTACTACTACTGCTACTACTACTACTACTACTACTGCTGCTACTACTACTACTACTACTACTACTACTGCTACTACTACTACTACTACTACTACTACTACTACTGCTGCTACTACTACTACTACTGCTACTACTACTACTACTACTACTACTACTACTGCTACTACTACTACTACTACTACTACTACTACTACTACTACTACTGCTGCTACTACTACTACTACTGCTGCTGCTACTACTACTACTACTACTGCTACTACTACTACTACTACTACTGCTGCTACTACTACTACTACTACTACTGCTACTACTACTACTACTACTACTACTACTACTACTGCTGCTACTACTACTACTACTGCTGCTGCTACTACTACTACTACTACTGCTACTACTACTACTACTACTACTGCTGCTACTACTACTACTACTACTACTGCTACTACTACTACTACTACTACTGCTGCTACTACTACTACTACTGCTGCTGCTACTACTACTACTACTACTGCTACTACTACTACTACTACTACTGCTGCTGCTACTACTACTACTACTACTACTACTGCTACTACTACTACTACTACTACTACTACTACTACTACTGCTGCTACTACTACTACTACTGCTGCTGCTACTACTACTACTACTACTGCTACTACTACTACTACTACTACTGCTGCTACTACTACTACTACTGTTTATCCAGATTCCGCTTGAAGATTTCCATTGATGGAGCGCCCACCACCTCCCGTGGCAGCCTATTCCACTCTCTCACTACCCTCACTGTCAGAAAGTTTTTCCTAATGTCTAATCTGTATCTCTTTCCCTTTAGTTTCATCCCATTGCTTCTTGTACTTCCTTGTGCTAATGAGAATAGGGGAGATCCCTCTGCACTGTGACTACCTTTCAGATATTTGTAGACTGCTATTAAATCTCCCCTCAGCCTTCTCTTCTGCAAACTAAACAATCCCAGTTCTTTTAGACGCTCCTCATAGGACATGGTTTTCAGACCTTCCACCATTTTGGTTGCTCTTCTCTGGACTTGCTCCAATATATCGATGTCTTTCTTGAATTGAGGCGCCCAGAACTGTACACAGTATTCCAGGTGTGGTCTGACCAGGGAAGAGTACAGCGGAATAATGACCTCTCTTGATCTAGATTCAATGCTTATCTTAATACATCCCAGAATTTTATTAGCCTTTTTTGCAGCAGCACCGCACTGTTGGCTCATGTTGAATTTGTGATCTACTATTATGCCCAAGTCCTTTTCCCCTATGCTATCACTTAGTTCTATTCCTCCCATACTATATATGTTTTTTACATTTCTGTTACCCAGATGTACAACTTTGCATTTGTCCCTGTTAAATACCATTTTGTTGGCCTCAGCCCATTGTTCCAGTGTGTCTAAGTCCTTTTGAATACACTCTCTCTCCTCTCTAGTGTTGGCTATTCCTCCTATCTTCATATCATCTGCAAATTTTATGAGTTCCCCAATAATTCCATCGTCCAGATCATTTATAAAGATATTAAAAAGTACTGGGCCCAGAACAGAGCCCTGCGGCACCCCGCTTTTGACTTTCTTCCAGTTGGATGTGTAGCCATTTAGTATTACTCGTTGTGCCCGATCATTAAGCCAGTTGTGAATCCACCTAACTGATTTTTTGTCAAAGCCATACTTAATCATTTTTTCAATAAGAAGGTTATGTGATACTTTATCAAATGCCTTACTGAAGTCAAGATATACTATGTCCACGGCATTCCCTTGGTCCAACCATTCAGTGATTTTGTTGTAGAAGGAAATCAGGTTAGTCTGACAAGATTTATTGGTCATAAAGCCGTGCTGGCTCTGGTTAATTAATGCCTTCCCATCCAGGTACCGAAGTAAATGTTCTTGACAATTTGCTCAGAGATTTTTCCTGCTATCGAGGTCAGACTTACCGGCCTGTAATTTCCTGGATCGTCCCTTTTCCCCTTTTTGTAGATGGGGACATTTGCCCTTTTCCAATCTAAAGGGACCACTCCTGTTTCCCATGACTTACCGAAGATTATAGCAAGGGGTTCTGTTATTTCCTCTGCTATCTCTTTCAGGACTCTAGGGTGTAAATCATCTGGTCCTGGGGACTTGGTTTCCTGTAACTTGGCTAAGTGCTCTCTTACCAGACCTTTGCTTATAGTCAGCTTGGAGTCCTCCTTCCCCTCATCTCCATCACCATTAATGTCAATATTTCCATTAGTTTCTTGGGAGAAGATGGATACAAAATATGAATTTAGTAGCTCCACCTGCTGTTCCACCATGTTAACTGTTTCTCCTTTGTCATTCTTCAGGACTCCAATGGTCTCCTTCACTTTTCTTTTGCTTTTAACATATCCCCAAAATCCTTTTACCTTACTCTTTGCCTCTTTTGCAAGCTTCAATTCGTGTTCAGCCTTAGCTCCTTTGATGCTTGTCTTGCAGAGTCTGCAGACTGCTGTGTACTCTTCCTTAGGTATAGTTCCCATCTTCCACTTTTTGTATGTTTCCTTTTTCCTTTTTAGCAGGTTATGTAATTTTTTGGTCATCCATCCTGATATTTTTAGGTGCTTCCCATTTTTCTTCCTTCTAGGTATTGTTAGTTCCTGTGCTTTAATGATTTCCCTACGGAAGATTTCCCACCCTTCATGTGCATTTTTGTGCTTAAGAATTTTGCACCATGGAATTCTGCTAACCCTTGTCTTCAGGCTCTTGAAGTCTGCCCTGCTAAAGTCGAGCCTTGAAGTCTGTGTCTTCTCAGGTCTTCTTCTTCTTGCAACCCCAAACTCAAGTATAGCATGATCGCTGAATCCCAGTGTCCCTGCTACCCGTAGTCCCTTAACCATGTGCTCTTTGTTGGTTAGGACTAGGTCCAAAATGGATGTTCCTCTCGTGTTTTCTTCTACTAGCTGGGCAATGAAGTTGTCTGCTAGAGAGGATAAAAATTTGATGGAGCCTTTACTCTTGGCTGTGTGGGTTTCCCAATGAATGTCAGGGTAATTGAAGTCTCCCATGATCACTATTTCATGTTTCTTTGAGAGCGTGGTCATTTGCTGTGAAAAAATCTCATCCATGTCTTCTGTCTGTCCTGGTGGTCTGTAATAAACGCCTAGTATGATGTCCTTATCATTGTTTTTCCCTTGAATTACTACCCAAATAATTTCCAGTAGATTATCATTCTGTAAAACTGTAATTTCTGTGGAGATGTGTTCTTTTTTAACATACAATGCAACTCCACCCCCTCTTTTATTAGTTCTATTCTTTTTGAATAAGTTGTATCCTTCCATCTGTATGTTCCAATCATGCATGTCGTTCCACCAGGTTTCTGTGATGCCGATGACGTCATAGTTTTCCTTGTGTATCATCAGCTCTAGTTCTCCTTGTTTGTTTCCCATACTTTGTGCGTTTGTGTAAAAACATTTCAGATTGTGCTCTGTTGTATCCTTTTTCGAAATTTCCTTCTGAGTATCCTGCCTTGGGTCCTCTTTACCACATCTAGTAACCTTGTTTAGT